>NW_020447246.1:0-188 GCF_003343035.1 Apteryx rowi
AGGCCACCTGATCAGGAAGAGGAAGTCGATGAGGCCTTCTACAGACAGCCTCACGATCCCAGGCCCTGGTTCTCATGGGGGACTTCAACCACCCTGATATCTGCTGGAAAGACAACACAGCTAGGCACAAACAGTCACAGAGGTTCCTGCAGAGCATTGGTGACAGCTTCTTGACACAGGTGGTGGAG
>NW_020447246.1:2273-186101 GCF_003343035.1 Apteryx rowi
ACTGAAACACAGACACTTCCATCTGAACATGAGGAAAAACTTCTTCACTGTGAGGGTGACAGAGCACTGGCACAGGTTGCCCGGAGAGGTTGTGGAGTCTCCTTCTCTGGAGATATTCAAAACCCGCCTGGATGCAGTCCTGTGCAATGTGCTCTAGGTGACCCTGCTTGAGCAGGGGGGTTGGACTAGATGATCTCCAGAGGTCCCTTCCAACCTCAGCGATTCTGTGATTCTGTGATTCTAATACCGAGTCTTTAAATTTCCAACATTGTAGAACAATGTCATGCTTTTTGAGGAGAAAAAAAAACTTCTTCCAAGGCCCTCTATTGAAAAGAGAAAGGAATACAAGGAGTGATATCTGCAAAGGAATCTTTCCACACAGAGATCTTAGCCCTATCCAGCTACCATTTATGCCAGAGGAACTCCACTGAGGTCGGTAGACTAACCAACAACACCGGTGCAATCCCTGTGCTAATCTGGAGCAATTTCTCTGAACCTGATGGGGTTGCTGTGGCAGAGAGCTGAGGTAAGTGAAGGTGTCACTGGCATTTTGTATTCTAATCCTGGCTATACCTGTGTGATACTCAGTGTAGTTAGGGCTTGTGGCTTTACGTCGGTGTGTATAGTCAGTGATACATTTAGCATTCCTATGGGTTGCAGATTGAAACCAAGAGCAAGTGGTTCCTGCTTGCTTGTTTATAATGTAAACAATCGTGCCATACGTGCTTGTTTAATGATCGTCACAGAACATAATATATATGTATCACTGACATCTGCAAAAGCCCACTCTTGCTCCCATGAAGTCCCGTGGAAATAGCATCAGACTTTACAGAGAGAATAGCCTCCTACAGTTTTTTATGCAGTTGATCTTGAGCTTTGTTTTGGGGCTTTTAATGATGATCAACACTTAAATTAATTTTCCTTTGAAAAGCTACTCTACCTGTTTGATAGAACACACCGTACAAACAATTCTGGTTAATGGTTGCTGTGTATTCAACTTTATGCTTGCTCTAGTAAAAATCTTTCTTGTTTAAGCACAACAGTTGTGGATTTAATTAAATATGTTGCTCAGTGAAGCATCTGTTTAAAACATTAATGAATGGCAGCTCCTCTGAGACCTCCATATGTAAGGGTTTTTCACTCCATAACACAACCCTAAAATGTGTTTTAGAAATTACAAACAATTAGTTGCTCCTTTGTTTTGGAAGGATTTTTCATCATTAAAAGTTACTTCTTCCCTAAAAGTGTGTTAATTGATTTAAAACCATTTATGGAATAAAAATCAATTTAAAACAATCAAGGAGCCAAGTTTTATTCATACTCACACTGATATAAATGTGAAGACATTCCAAAAAGTCTAAAGGGTATATTTCTTTTTTATCCCATTTACTGCAATGCAAATGTAGAGTACATTCTTGAACTGTGCTTATATAACTCCCAGGAGAGTTATAAATTTCAAGAGGACACCAGACTTCCCAGGCCACATCCTCAGGATTGCCTACACTGAAGTCACAGAACTACACTAAGATTGCACCAGTATCAAACCACAGTGAGGGAGAAGTGACTTAGGCTCCCTAGCACTTACAGCTATGCAAGAGTATTAAGAAAGGACTTCAGGAGATTTACAAGAAGACATGAAGCCTGTTCAAATCCAGAACAGGGCCCAGATCTTGACTTCATTACTACGCTCTTGACAAGCAATGGGAATTTTGACTGAATAAAGTAAGAACCATCACATGCTTCTTCATCTTAAGAGCAACCTGAAGTGCTACAGTCTGATAGATTTGGGAATACAGGACTTTGCCTGATTGCACTAGCTACATACAGATACTATATGGGATAGTAGTATCCACAGAGGACTTGTGCTTAAGCTTCTAGTAGGGCTCTTTACTGGTATAGACAAACCCAGAGAGGTTTTCAATAGAGTTGGCACTAACTTGACAGTGTTAAAAGAGAGATGAATATATGAATGGACATAGGGATTATTTTCACACTATGAGAAAGTGATCCCTTCCTAGTTAGAGGTAAGAAATAGTGGTACTCCAGTACTTTGAAGCACACTCTGTGAATAAGCAGAGTTGTTGGTCTCCAAAGCTGTTCATTTGGCCCCTTTTATAAGCTCTAGAGTTGCTAAAACGTAATAGTGAGAAATCTCTGGGTAACAAAGGGAAATTTGTTGAGCCACCTAGGATAAATTTAGTAGTATATTTTGGTAAAAACATTCATGCTTAGCTTCAGCCAAGACATCATCCTTTCCTCATTCATGTTCTTCCAAACATCTGGATTTCCTAGAATGTCTAGTCTTTCAAGTGTTTACCTGTAAAGCTCTTCAGGAGAAAGTCTGTCTTTATTTGTGCTCAGTATAGTACTTGTGGCTGTCTTTCAAAAATAGGAAGGGGAAAAAGATGTAAGAGGTGTTCAAACTCTACTTTGCTGACTTGAAAGCCAAAAGAGTCAGAGTGATAAATGAACCTGCTTTTGCCAAGCTCAGAGAAGAAAATTGATGGGAGGCTTATACTACAGGCAGAAAGAAACCCTCTTCACCAATTGAATAGCTAGAGAGCAATCTTTTATGCAAGATTTTTCTCTGAATACCAGAATTTACCAATAAAATGCCTTTCCAGTTAATGTTATAATCAAAGTGGGTTTCTTAGAGAAAAACAAACAAACAAAAAGGTTTTAATGTCAGAAACATCCAGAGACAGGAAAATTACCTTCAGTTGAACACTAGCCAATCTAGAGAAAGTTCTGTAAAATGATTCTTCCACATTTTCCCTTCTATGGAAATAATGATAATAATTTAATTATTCTAAACAGATAATAAATACTGTTATTTACTCTAGAGAGTACAAAATAATGGGAGGATCTGCATATATATTTCATTGTGCATATCTTTGTTATATTTGTGTGAAGTAGCATACTAGGATAAATTTCCAACTCATACTAGTCAGTTGATTGATGACATTCTTACTGGGGTTAGGATGGGTGTCTGACTAGGGTATGAAAAATTTCTAAACTTATTTTTTTTCTAATACATAATTTGTAGAATGGGAGTGATCAACAGAATCCCAGTAGATCACGAAGAACTGAAAAGTAAATACCAAACAATGCCTTGAAAAACAAATATTCTCCATCTTTGCTTGGTAACATACTCTGTTTTGACTGGTATATAACAAATCAATTCACCAAGGAATTCACCAAGGGAGCATAACAATCCTCATTTTGCAAACAGGAAAACTGAGGCACAGGCAGGTTAAAATGGTTTACCTACAGTCCTCAGGAAGCTGGTGAAGGAGGCCAAGTCTTGTGAGTCCCAGCTCAGTGCTATACATCCTCTACCTGTTGAATGTAAGGGAGATTTTGTGCGAATCAGCTATAAAAACATACTCATCTATGGAAATAACAAACTCATCATTTCTTTCCACAGTGACAGACAAAACCAAAGGAATAGCTATCATCTGAGAAAACATATCTGAATATAAACTCTTTTCCATTGCTAAAATAGTCTTTCAGAGGGCCACAGGATTCTCACTGAAAAATCTAATTTCTAATTAACAGATTTTTAAAAAACAAATCATTCTGTCCATGCAAATGCAAAAACAAAACTCCAGACAGCCTCTTTAAGACATTTTATAATTCTGGCCTCAGCAGACAAAGAACAGAAACTCAATTAGTGGTGAAAATCTTGGATTACATTTTGGCATTTACATTCTGGGAAGAAGGGAAATATATACACTTTCAATCTTTTATACATATAATCTTCCTACTCTAATTTACAACAAGAGTATCAGCTTGGATTTTAATTTTCACTGTATATGTCTTGGCTAATCTAGGCTTAAAATTAGATTCTCAAGGGTATCTTGGGTTGTAATGCAAGTATCCTTGCACAACGTTCACAGCTAAAAGGTCTGCTCTCCTGTTCATGGTTATGACTATGGGGAACTGCCAGTGTGTGTGAGCAACTGCCAGTAAGAGAAAAATGAGGATTGTACCATTGAAGCCTTTCCATGGCGTAGCGGAAGAAGGTAATAGGCTATACAAGCAATTTCCTATGCACCTCAGAGCCTCCTGACACCAACAAAAAAGAGCTAACTGAAAATATGAGATTCTTCTGTCGGAAATCTGAGTGGGTAGCAAAACTTTCAGCATTTGGAAGATAAGTGAGCTCAGTGGCTGGGAGGACGGTTACAATTTCTCATCTGAAGATGGGTATATAATGCAATACAGGCAAAAGAATAGCCTCAGATGGCCAAAGAAATGAGATTTAAACACATGATGTCCTTAAACATTAATGAAAACTGTGCCCAGTCATCTCTTTTAAGTATCAGGAGCGATATCCTTAGATTTATGAGACTTACTGAATGTGTCTCCGCTGGGTCCTCTGTACTAAGAGATCTACGCTCCTGGTTTCTAACCCACACAACAAATCAGCTGGGCCATCACACACATCCTAAGGGCTAGTCCTGAACCCTCTGCTTGGACCTGAGAAAACACATCCTTCCAGATTGTGAGAAGCATTAGTAAGTTTTTTCATTTGATTCTGAAGTCTCTTTACACAATAAAAATAAGAACAAGCAGAGATCTGAGGTTTTGTTTGTTTGCTCTTTGATGATTTTCTAGAAGACCCGTTAGGGATCTCAGGTGTAATCATAGACTACTTCTGATTTCAACTGAAAAAACAGAATGTTAAATCCTTCCCAAAGTCATATTTTAATCCAACTGTTTAGTTGTATGTGTTAACGAATGGAAAATCTCAATATTTTAGCCACAAATAAATACGTACTTTTTCCTCAAAAATAATTACATTCACTGCATGGCATACTCATTTCACTGATCTGTACAGTGTTAGAAAAAATAGGCTCTGCAAAACCTGCCAAAAATACTCCAAAAGAAATCATTTTTTAAGTCTTCTCAAACAAACCGCAAAAAGAACTCTGCAGAAACCATTTATCTCTTTTGTAGGTCACTTTAAATTTGACTGCTAAAATAAAACAAAGAAAATATTCTTTTTCAGTTGCTATAGGGCAAGAAGGTGCACAGATCTGTTTAGAACCTGCATTTTGGTTCAGCCTCATCTTTTACTGAAAAATTTCTAAGTTAGTTTCAGTGAAAATAAAAACAGTTATCCTGTCACAGGGATTACATTTGTAAGGAGAACTGCCAGGACTGATCTAATATTGATAAAAACAAATATTGGTGTGAATTTATGGACTAAAACCCCATTACAATCTCACAGAGTTTTGCCCAAGTGGTTGTTTTATAATTCAGAGGAGACCAAGCCCAGGGACTGAATAAATATAAAGTGTGATTTACTTTACAGGTCAGGACTAAGGTCTGTTGGTAGATCTGGTCAGAGATGCACCAACAAGCTTTGTCTAAGCACACATGCACAAAACACGACCTGGGGATTAAACAGAAAGAAGCCTTCTTTTCAGCTTGAAGCTCCAAGAGAGCCTGTCGTAGCCTTTCATTCATACCTCAGTAGAAAACTATATTTCTAATGGATTCAGTGCTTTCCTGATCGTTGTTTCTTTTTTAAGTGCCAATATATTATGGGCTCCATTTGAAATTTTAGTAAAGTAATAAATCTTTCTGGAGATTCCAGTCCACTTTATAATATTTTCAAAAGTTCTAATGGCCAGGCATAATCTGGAAAACAAAACCAGTCCTCTACCAGACTGGCCTTGTGCCCTACCTTCATTAGAGCAGTGGGACCGTTTTGCTTTCTAGATAGGGTTGCATTTTGAGCACTGCAGGGCCCATGTGTATCTTATTACCAGTCCAGTCTGGAACACCCTGCGTGCAGCAGAGGAGAGTGTCAATGAGCTATGGCTGGAGCTGGCTGGAGATGGAACATAGACCAAAGCATGGGAGATGAAAGTCAGTTTTAAGCCAGAATGTCCCATTCCCCACCACATAATTTGATATATTAGTTCTTCTTGTCCAAATGTAGCCTCTGTCATTCAGGAGGTGGAACAAGGTGTAAGGAATAGAGTCCTATGGGAAGAACTACTTGAGACAGCCGAGTAGTTACTGACCAACCAGCAAAAATAGTACTTTTGCCAAAAGGAAAGTAAAAAATATAAAAAAAGAAAAATTTACTTGGGCACTGATAAAGGCTGAAAAAGTTGCATGAAAGAGAGCTTCAGTACAACTGTATTCATGCAGATTATGGCTGGAAGACATCATTGGAACAACTACTATAACTTCCTGCATAAGACAGGCCATAGAAATAGATCCGGTTACTGAACAAATCTTATTTACTCTGTAACAAATTCTCTACAGTGACTACTGTGTCCACACAGGCTTGACCACTGGTATCCATACACCCTGCATAGGATTAAATGAACTGGTTTGAACTGTAATGATTGTCATCTTTATGTCTTTATCTTTTCATCCACCTTACTACCCTTCATGGAAACTCAGTTCCTTCTTCAATTTTTAGAATTTTAGGTGCAAAGACTTCCTTCACTGGCAATGCAGTGTAGATCCTGTGGACAATACTCAATGAAAAGACACAGAGAAAGTGTCCTTTTCCTCTCGAAGTGGTTGTCTGTGTGATACAGTGATAGGAAAGAATTTCTTCTGCAGGTGGACAGAAAAGAATCACAGCTGAAGACCTTCAGCAGGAGGACAGCACCAGCTTTGTGTCTGATCTGGAAAACATTATCAAAGAGCAGTGGAGGTCATTGTGGGAGACAGCTCCATGTGCTACATGGTTCACCTGCTGTATGAAAGAATAAAGGCTTATCCTACAGGCCAAACAGACTGGAAGCATGATACCAGAGGCTTTGGTAAGTCAGACAGGTGTATTTTTGCATTGTTTGAGAATATCAGATTAGCCAAACTATTATTCATGTCACAGCTGAAATGCAGGAGTTGGGGTGTATAAAATGTTTGGTGTTTATTTGGTATTGCAAAAGCTAAGAAATCAACCAAAGTTAGTGTTTTGCCAGAGAATATCAAGCACCACACTTTGTAAGGTGAAAAATCACAGCAAGTTCTATGGATATATACAAGTCCTTTAAAAAAGCCATACCTTCCTATTATATCTTCTAATTACCTTTCAAAACTATTTATAGTGTAGAATAACTGAGGCTCAAGTTTTCCTTTCTTGTTTAAAGAAAGAAAGAGAGATGGATACTGATAAGGTGTTGCAATATCCAACTTTCAAAGATATTTATGATCAAAAAAGAGCGGGAGGTAAACTACAAGAAACTAAGGAATTTGAGATAGTGAATGCCCATAGGTCTAATGTCATACTTTTCAGCTGTTTAATGTTGCAGAATGAAACAGTCTTTCACTAGTTTGCAGAATTTTTTTCAGATACATTTTTTGAAGTGTCATCTAGACCACGTGTTGCAGACAATAGAATGGAAAAGCAAAAAGAAAATTATCTTTACTCCTGATGGGGGTAGAAGCCAGTAAAATATATTACAGAGGGATTACATGTAGTGGTACAGGCCAGCCCTGAACTAGTATTTAAAGATCATCTGTGCTCTGTGTCTGTGAGCAAATGGAAAAATGTAGAAAATCAGCAAGTAATCTCACCCGCATAGCTGTGAATGGCTAAACCAATTGTATATAACCTTACAATTGCTAGAAGATTGATTGTGTTTGATAAGCAAATAAACCTCTCATGCTTAAGAAATCTCCTTCTTTGATGATCTCTCTATAAAAGACAGCTGAAAAATAAAACAGACATGGCCTTCCTTTATTCTTGTATTCTTTCTTATTTGACATGTATGTCATGCATATGAAAAACATCCTTGTTTCTGCAGAAAATTTCCACGTCTGTCTATCTATACAGAACTATACGATCCCTACTACCATATCAAAGGAATGTTTACCTATCACTACCAGATCTTTTCCTCAAAACAAGTAGAATTAGAGCAATATTACATTCATGTTAGAAGTCAGGAACTGAAGCACAGGTTAGAGGAGGAATTAGAATCACAAAAAGATCAATGCCTTTTCTACACTAAAATGTCCCTTCCACCATGGTTACAGCAGCACCTTTATGTCAGCAGAGACCCCCAGCAGAGTTATACTACTTGCTGACAGGAGCCTTTCTAAGAAACTTATATGACATCTAGGAGTGCCAAAAACTGAAAACTCTTCTTTCTTGGAGTTATGTCAATGCCAGGGTTTTTGCTGGGAAATCTTTGTCATTTAGACAGGACATAAGGCATTTAAAATCATCCCAGCCTGCTGAGTGAGTATAAAATGTAAATCATCAAAACCCCTTCTCAGATGTACCTCAAGCCACTAAGGACTACATTTTTAAATACTTGAGTTGCCAAGAGCTGAGCTTGTCCTGTTCCACAACTGACTGTTTCTCTTTAGGCCAAGTTCCCTCTTCATCCAAAGTGCTTAGCACTCGGATCACCTTCCTGAGCACTGTAATGGCCCCATAGATGGGCAGTCTGGGGGGAAACTGAAGCCAAAGATGGCTATTCAAGTTAAGGTAAAAATATTCAAATGTAGCTTATTGATATCTATGACACTATTGGTAGGGCAGAAGGACCCATCATCTGACAAGGGGTGGCAGAAACTCACCATTGAGAATTCCTGGAGAAGCCAATGATGAAACATTTGTCATGTTCACATAACTACAAACCTCYGCCATTAGCAGCAGAGCAGCTTAAGAATGACCTCAGCTGCCACAAGACCTAGCTTGATCCTGAACAGGGTCATCACCAAGTAGGAATGACCTGCCTCCTTGTGAGCAAACACCTCCAGCATTTGGCTCATTCCAGTTGCACAGCCTGGCAACTGCAATGGACAACAAGTTCCCAGTCAGATCCTATCATCTCTTTTACTCCATATGTCTTCCCTAGAAATTGCCTCCTGAACCAATCCAGGACCTTTCTGTGGGAGCTCTTGCAACAAAGCCTGAGGAACAGGAGTAGAGTACTGATGAGCTTATTTCTTAATCATCTAGTCTGAGTAGATGGAATACAAGGTCTGTGCAGGAGGTCGAGACTGGCTGCAAAAGGGAAACAGAGACAGTGTACCTTCCTGGGATCAAGCTCAGCTCAATGCTGGCATCTTCATGCCTTGCAGACACAAGAGGTTTGGATGACACAGCCCCTGATACAACCTTAAATGGGACAACCCTGTCCCTTGGTTTCTGCACAAAATCTACTCAGAGGGAAGGCTGGGATCTAGGGAGTCCATGTTATCTCCCATTGCCACGCCAGCCAAACAGCAGCCACCAAAAAGCATGCTGCCCCTAAAGCATCCAGCATCCTCCTGACTGCTGAAGCACACAAGGACAATTTCAGGAGGTCAGCTCCTACAGAAAGAGTGAATGACTGGACCTATATGCCTGGAAGCTGTGGTGTCTGTGTTAGGAGCATGGAGGTGCCAGGGACTGTTGGTGACACAAGTGTCACCAGACCTGCAGTTCCAAGGTTGTCACGTGGGACCTCACTCAGTACTCCCACTGCATTTCCTTCTCATGGCCAGGTGGCTCCTGTCAGTGTGCAGGCCTCCTAGCCTTACAGACACTGTTATCTGTGAGACTGAGGTATGCAGAAGGAAAATACATTTGGAATGGGAGAACTAAAGGGAGCAAGCTCAGTGGCAAGCCCCTTCAGGCTGAAAATGAATTTGAGTGGGGTAGATGAGGAGGAAGAAGGTACTGTTGGACACTGGCCATCCATAGGAGTAGAAGGCCTTGGGGAGGGTAAAGCTTCTGCGAGAAAGATGAAGGACTTTCTTCTTCATTTATTTATTTTGAATTGTTTTATTTCTGGGGTGGAATCACCTATGTTTTTCTACAGACTGTACTCAGGTAAAGGAGGAGATTGAGCCCAGTTTCCTACGAGTACCTCCAAATTCAGTATTTAAACTATCTGGAGAAATAAAGATGAGGTCTGGCTGCATAGAATGAATGGGAGATTAAATGATTAAATGGCAGATGAACTTCAATGTAGGTAAATGTAAAATGATGCATATAGAGAGAAACAATCTTAATTTTACACATACAAAATGGTGGGCTCTGAACAGACTCATCACTTGTCAAGGAGATCTTGGAGTTTTTATAGACAGAGACATGAAAATACCAGGTCAATGTTCAAGGCTGGAAGCACTTGGGCTAGACAGAGCCCTGGGCCAGTGCAGATGCTCTTGTGATGTACGTGTCCTGGTCTGTGCTGGAACCCAGATCTTCTGGCTGCGCAGGCACTGGACGGCTAATCCTGGATGACTATAATCCATCTCATTATTAATAGTTGATAATGAACTTATAATGAGATATTAGTACCCCAAAGATCGAGATTATTTTAAATGAAAATCAGCAAAACACAGCTACTAAACACAGTGATATTTAGTGGTCTATTGAAATCTACAGTCAAAATGCGAAGCTCAGGTGAAGTTTCTGCTAGCCCATGGGTATCCTATAGACTCTCCCTAGATCTGATCAACAGTTTTAAGAGAGGTACAAAAGAAATGGGTGATAAGATAGTCCAAATATTTGAATCATATTGTCTTCTGATTTACTGGGACTTGTCTGAAGCATTATATAAGAACAGTAATTCAATTTCAGATACTCTTAAAATAGAAAATAATTCCTCCCAAAAGCGAAAACATGTATTAACATGTTTCATTTTAAATGTTTAAATTCTTTTCTTGGTAATGTAATACAATGAGAGAGCTTGTTGCTAAATTAAAATTGTTTGCATACATAGGTACAAGAATAGTAAGGAAAATATCTTCTCAAAGTTCCAAATTATTCCTTTTTTCATCTTTGAAAGAGTTATTTGATAAAATACCAGAATCCCTGATTCTTGCTCATTACCTCTGCTAGTGTTTGAGCAATAGCACCACTAGTGCTAGCAAGTGACCACTGCTCGCTCACTTCTCACCTTTTTCAACATCTTATTAGTTGCTGATTGCTCTTATGTTTTTCTTCTGCACAGATACGTCTGAGTGCAGACCTAACACCTTCTGAGGCAAACACTATTTTCAGTTCTCAAAGAATAATGTTTTTACTTTTCATGCCTGTAAGTTCCTCAAAATATCCTCCTTCACAAACCCAGCATTTTCAGGAAACAGAGAAAAAGAGAATCTTCCTTAATGTTCTTAAAGCTTTACCATAAAGGGTACTGAGTACTTAAAAATACTGTAGAATGAAAAATTCATTTAACCCAACAGGTCGTATTGCACCCTTGATCCCCATTCTAAGGAGCTTGCAAATTAAGTTTTGATGAGGTGCAGCAAGTAAAATGAATGAARAGAAAAGTGAAAATAATATAATGTGTCTTTTAATATATTTTTTGGATCTTTATGGGGCCGTATTATTCAGATCCAAGCATAAGAGGCAAGAACTATGAACAAAAGAGAGACTTCAAGAATGATGTTCATATTAATTGCCATGTTTTACTTTTGTGTTTTATTATTAGAACAATAAAAAGCAAACACTCTCAGGTATAAGCATTTAAGACATGGTATATTTAGATCTATCTTAAATACAAGTAGGGTTACCAGAAAGACTAGTTAGCTAGTAACTGTTAGTGTACAGATGCTTGAGGTGGAGAAATCCTATTCTAATAACAAAAACAAAATATTAAGGAATTTTCTGATGGCCATGCAGCAAGTCAGTGGCAGAGATTCTCCAGTTCCTAAACATCTGCTTACTCAACCTTCACTAAGGCAGGAAAGTTTTATTTAGGATGTCCTGCACAAAGAAGATGAAATAGGAAAATGTCTTAGCTTAGTGGTAAATTTAAAATATTTTTGTCTTTAACAGTAGTGAGTTCCCTTTTCTTAGTCTTCTTTTTGATATACAAAACAGAATTACACAAAAATACCCCCAAATGTAAAGAATTATCTGCTTCAGTTTTTTTCTTCTTTTCAAGTTATCTTTGATGTCTGCGTCTGGAACTCCAGCGCTGCTGCAACCACGGCTTGAAGTACTTTCCCCAAGACTTGTGCCATTTCAAACATTCTCTTAATATTAAAACAAATGAAAATCAGGAGGTATCTAATTGTCCTGGTTTTGATTTTGCTAATAAAATGTGAAAGGTTAAAACGGAGCACAACCATTCCTTAAATCTGAAGCCACAGCAGCACCAAGGCTTCAAAGATGACTTGAAAATGAAAGACTCCAAAACCAAAAAAAAAAGTTACAATAAAGCACAATATTTAGAATACTTCTGGGGCCCTCAGTTTCCACTGAACTAAGGGAATTTCGTGATGGCTTGGTTCTTCCCAGGATCGGGCCCAGGCTGAGCAAAAGCATATGAGAATTCTGCAGCAAGTCCAGCATCTGTGTATGGGCTTATGTCGCAACATGTATTTTTAAAGGAAAGATGCTTGAACAAGAGGACTAGTACCCAGTTTTAATGCAGCTGCCAGCCTACCAAATGGGTTCAAATTCAAATTCATTGAGGATCATCTGAATATTTATCTCCTTCAAATCATTTTTATAGCAGATCTTGTAAGGGCAAGAATCTATCATTTCACTACTCTCTACAGCACCTCAGTGCCCTTCTCTTTGCATTTCCACTCCCAGATTCCCCTTCCAATAACATTCAGTGGGAATGATTATGTGTCTCTCTTGCTGTTTACCAAGGCAAGCTTTCTTGAAAAAGAAGCCTATTGTCACATGTACATAGAGCTTGCCCATTAAAACCAAGAAAGATTAGTTTTTCCTTTACAGGAATTAAAATAAAAACAAGAACACTGCCTGGTCTTTCCCTGTTCAAATTGTCAGACCCTTCCCAACACTTGCCATACTAGCAAGATAATCCTATACAGCAGAACCAAAGTTAAACTGATAGACAAGAACCAAAGTGTATAGCTACTACTGCAGATACACTTTGTTTTTCAGGGGGTTAGGACAGCCTTTTTCTCTCTGAAATGTGATCAGAGAGAAAATAGACAATAAATTCTGTATCATGCTGATCAAACACCATTAGCAATGTACAGGAGATTTGACTGAGCAAAGTCTGAAAGCTTTGGCCTTCATATATAGGTATTATCCTTATTTTTTATAACTTTAACTATGCTTTCGGTTGAGAGCTCTCAGTTCAGTGAAATAGATGAAGACTACTCAGATGAGGCCAGCTGGGACCCCTGCCATATAGAGCCAACAAGTGCTTCGGCCATCCATGTCCCCAGGTACAGGGCCTTACAAGGTACCAGCTACATTATTAGCAGCAGAGAACTTTTTTCCCAGTCAGTTATTAAAAGACTTAGATTAGCTTTTTAGATGAAAAGACTAAGGATTAGCTTTTTGAGAATGATAAATTAAATATTTACAGAAAAACAAGTTCTTCTGCTCTGGTGCTATACTTACTGACAGTGTGCTTGACTCTTTTATCATAAAGAGTAAAGCCTCCTTCAGGATATAAGCAGCCACTTACTACAAAGAGGTGATTAAGTGGCTGAGATAGTCCTGAGGCAGCGCATGGTTATGGTATTGTGTTCTTTTTAATCCCACAGCATGCTCTCTTGTAAGTGAAGTGGTAATTTCTTATAGGCCAATTTGAGTCAACAGCAAGTGCTTTGACGCCCCTATAAACAAGTACTGTGCATAGCACCGTTTACATTTCTTGATACTTAGCTGTTCAGATGGGTTCTTTAAAGTACATGGTTTCATATCAGTAGGAAAGCTCTGTTACCTCTGCTAGTATCTTGCTTTAACTATTTATGTATTGCTTTTTGGAGGGGTTTAAGCATCCCTGTCTGCTATTACAGTTGAAACTTGGCAACACCTCTGAAAAGCAAGTGTGTTGACAGCATCAAACACAATTTTACCTGGAAAATTTTTCAGCTCTTAGTTCAAGGCAAAGGTTTAGAAAGAATATTGACTGCACAGGGACTACTAAGTGTTTCCTATTAAGAGAAGAGCGTGACTCAGAGCTCATGGAAGGAATGGCAATTCTTGAGTCCTAACAGTGAAAGGACAAAACTGCACATAAGAGAATGATACTCAGGCAGCAGAGATAGCATCTACTTTCCTCTTGCCATGGAAGAATATTGTAGATTTTAATATAATTATTTTACTGCATTTTTAAGCTTCTATCATGAATTCTAGAGCATAAATAAGGATGTTTGCTGAATTCTACAGGAGAGGGTAGAAAAATCTATAGGAAGAAATATCAATAGAAATGTACGTAATTGTTCRAATTACTCATTGTTACTATAATTTTTCATTAAACTGTCCACTTTTTCTGTCACATCATCTTGTGATCTGCGTCAGCACTAATAGTTGTTTATAGTTAAGGTATATGCAGTTCTTATGGAAAGTGAAGAAATAGTTTAAAGCTGTTCAACCTATTTGGTCCTTTTCTTTCCACTAGTGCAACTGTTAAACTAATACAAGTAGGACTATTCTATCTCATTTAATCTTTTTCTTGCTTGCTTGTCAGCAAAACTGCTATCATGGTTATTGGTTTCTACACAGCACTTAAAAACCTCTATTCTAGCCCTACAGATTCTAAGCTGGCGTCTTTTCCTATTTCTGTTTTCTCTTTTAATAAAACTGGGTATTTTCCAAAGCCTGCATAGAAGAAGCAGTTTTATATATGAAGGTGGTTTTTTCAGTAATTTAAAACATTCCAGATTTATATAAATTGTTTTTTTAAATGATCCAGATTGACAGCATTGGAATCCAAAGTCCCCTAAAACTATACAGTCTAGCTATATGTAATGGAGTCAACAGTAATTTCTCCATGGTGTGCTAGTACTTTGTTTCAATGCCACCTGGTAGGAGGTATCTTTCTGGCAGCACAGTGGTGCACCTTGAAGTGTCGGGTAGAAAGACAAATGCTAAAACTGCTCACTAGAGTTCCAATTAGAGCCAGCATTGATGGGTTTCTTTGCCTATGCAAGCTTCAGCTAAACAACTAAGGCCCTAAACAGCACACAGGACTGCAGAAGTAATTAAACATTTTGTTGTGTACTGAAAATGGCTCCTTCTGTCTTCCGTTAACAATATATGCACTGGGAACATGCAGGGAGATAAGGAGGCTTTTGCACTTTTCAGTTTACTGTGGAGACAGACCAAAGACTGGATAGGTGAAAGATGCTGTATTCTGCTAGCAATCCCTGGAGCCATCTAACCCATGGGAAGAAGGAGCACGCAAGAAAAACAAGTTAAAACGAGTGATTTACCTGACAGGATGTCAGGCAAATACATCATAAGCACAGAGCCTACTTTAGCATATTGGCAGCTGCTCATTGTGAAGAGGTGATTAAGTGTCTGAGATGGTCCTGAGGCAGCGTATGGCTTAGGTTTTGTGTTCTGTTTAATCCCACAGCATGTACTCTTGTAAGTTATGTACTCACATTTGCAGGAGACAAATTTAGAATATTTGCTAAATGTCACAAAGCCTGCATGGATTTCCTGCATTGCAGCTGAAAGCTGACTGATATAAAAACTGGTATAAAAATTGGATTGACTTGCAAGTGCTAACCCATTTCTAATCACTTCACATTGTTTAATCATTTACAGGAAAAATTTATACAGGTAAACTAATTGATGAGACTAGCTCATTCAATTAAAGAAAATAATTGAGGCCAGTTTCTAAAGCCAGGTAGGTCAGGTCAAATATTTTGCTACTAAGCGCACTACTACTCCTACCTGTCATTGACTGTGTCAAACAGTGTTATAGTCAGCTTATTTTTCATAGAAAGCAAAATTTTTCAATTCATTAGTTTGATATGTGCATTTTATATCCATTTGCCTGGATAGATAGGTCCTCTGTGTCTTTTCTTTGGCACAATACTTCAGGAGACCATGAGATAACATTTGGCAGTTGTCGCTGCAGGAACCTGTGTATCCAGAACTGAGTTCACTACTTGCAAATGAATTTGTTTTTATTTCTGTGCTTTACCTTTGACCTCAAGAACAGTGTGCTCTGTTTTTCTGAGAGGAGATAAAGACAAGACTGTCATCCCCACCCAAAACCTATATGTGCACACAGCTCATCCTGGTATGTACACAGGTGGAGTAAATTCCTCCACCCTAGGCATACATATCTCATACTTAATCCACTTTCCTGTCTGGGCAAAGACATGTTTCCACCTTCTTATCTCTTCTCCCATAACAATCAGTGACATGGCCTACATGAAGAGAAGGTGCACGAAGCAGATGCCTGTCCAAGCTGTGGCCCTGACAGCTGACACTCCAGCCATCCCTTTCTCTAGGAGACCAGCTGGAGGACGTGTAGAAGGAAGGTGTCGGGGAAGCTTACGGTGGTTGGACAGACTCAGCTATATGTCTCTAGCATTTGGCCTGGAAGTGTGTCTCAGGTCCTGAGCCTAGTGGCTGTCCAGCTCTGTTCCATGGTAAGATTTAGGTATGTACCTTCCTTCCCATCCAGTTTACATGGGAAGGAAACTCAGGTATGGAGGCTGGAAGGGAGCTGCGGTATATCATCAGAGGACGAAACCTATGGGTATACCACTGGGAACACCAAACCTCAGAGTGAGAAGCTTGTAGACAAGTAAGAGCTTGAAGCCTGCAGCATGCCAGAAGCCTTTGGTGGGAAGCTGAACTGAGTGACTTGAGTGATTCCAATGGATGAAACTCATTTCTCTCTCCCTTCCTGAGAAATAATTTGGCATCTTGCTTTTCTGGAATAGGCCAATGACACTTTGCTACCTCAAAGGGTGTTACGTGGGCATGCTTATGTTTATAAATGAGACATGGCACAATTTTTAATGAACAGTACATTTGCCAAAAAAAATTTTGGAAACCAAAACTGAAAAAAGTTGACTGAAAAAAAAATATACCTGGGTATATTATGAAATGCCAAAAAAAATTGCTCTGACATTTTCAAGTAAAACTTTGGGGGTTTTGTGTCAGGCAACATTTTTCATTAAAGAAACCATCAAAATTTAAATGAAAGAAGGAAAAATACAGGATTTAAACGATTTGAAACTTGTATGCAACAAAACAAAGTATTTAACTGTGGGCTGAAAAACATGTTTTGAACTCCTAAAAACTTAACAAGGAGGGGAGTTGTTTTTCCCTCTCCCCAAAATGAAACTTCTGCTTTCATCATAACTGATTTTCTTTACTTATATTTTGTCAGGCATGTGAACCACCAGACTGAAACATCCCATTATTATCTCACCTATATTCATAAGGCACTTTGAAACAACCAGAATATAACTGCTAAATATCATTTATATATTTTTAATCATTTTGTCCATTCCAATTTGAGATGACACTACCAAGCAGAGATTGTAATTACTCTCTATGGAAACAATTTACTCTTCTAATAACCCTTATTAGATGCTCTAATATTCAACGCAATCTGTACTCAATAATTGTAGTCAAATGGTAAATTAAGATATTTGCTATTGAACTTGATGAAAGTTCAAAACTTTTGTGAAAAAGATAATATTAATATAAAATAGGAAAAAATACAAAGAAAGGTGTTGCAAAAATAGCAGACCTTTGAATACGGTTGCAAATGTTACAGTACTATTATGCTGGAGTCCTCTACACACAGCTTTAAAGCCCACAGCAAGTCTATTATTTAATGTAAAGACTCAGCTGTAGAAAGAAATACCCAACTGCATAGTCATAAACAATTAAAGACTGGAGTTTTAGCTCTGGGAGTGAGATTTATTCATTTATGAATATAGTTTGTTAGTCCTTAATCCCAACAATACCCTGTAGAAAACAATGACTGAAAGAGTCAGGTAAACACCTTTGTGTCCCACTGTTGCAATGCAGAAAATTCCCTATATTGGTATTGAATATAAGCTGAAGATGGATCATGGAGGTGATAACTGTGGCAGAGTGGGACTGGCTGCAGTACAGGGTTTGCCGTTTAGTTTGCTTTGAGGTGAGAACCATACATCTGAAAAGCCAGAGGGACACTTGGAAGACTGCCAAGTGACTGTCTAGTGCATATATACTTCAAACCGTGCAATCTGGTCTGCTAGCTGGATCATCTGTTGACATGAGCATATAGCTGGAAAGCTGTGATGTATTTGTACCTGTTCATTCAATCTTAAAATTWTTTAGTTATTCAGGAGCCATTTGCTATTGCTGCAGCCTGTGATGAAGACGACACTTTCACTCACACAAACATACACATTTTCATAGTCAATATTATTGGTGTCCTTTTTGGCTGTTCTTCTTTCAGAAAAAAACTTAGAAAGAAAATATGATTTATTTTCTTTTTTATAGAAAAAGAAAGCATTTTTTTCTTGAAATATTATCTATCTAGTCAAATAAGAGTAGTTTATGTTCTATTGTGTTGAGGGCATTTGAGTACTTATGTCTTAATATGACTTAGGTTATCCAGACATGTGATGGATTCTCTCATGTTGTGTTTCCTATGAGAAATGATTTTTTTGGCATCTAAGTCAAGAGTGAGGTACAATTCAGTCATAAATTCTAGGCTGCAATCTATGGGGCCTCTCTCTAATGGATAAAGTCCTCTCTTGCTCCATTTGTGTTTCTTATCCAAAAATGCTCCCCAAACCTCATTTTGGGTACCCTTTTCCCTAAGATAAAGTTATGTGCCAATTTGCTGGCTCTTTTTTTGGTGGAAGGAATTGGCTTCAGCAGAACGGAACTCCCTTCTCCCCTTCCTTCATCATTTAGTTTATTGTTTGATGACTAGAACACACTCCTCAGGAGGAGAACACAGTGGTTTGAAACTCCTTTGCCTCTGGAGTGAAGAGATCCAAGTATTCACACTTCCCGAGTGCAGTAACCGCTAGAGTCTTACATGAAAGGTGCTTTATTCTTGAATCATGTTTTAAAAATGAGTTCTGTGCAATTCTTTCAAAAATGCTTGTATGTCTTTGTGGGATCTGGTTTGGAGATTTTAAATCAGCATCAGATGGCTTACCTGAAACAGAATGCAAAATATTGGCTGAGGTTCTTTGGTCTGGGTTACCCTGGAGGTCAAACAAAGCAATCAGTGACCTCACTGGCAGTCAAACATAGCAATCTAATGATAGAAAGCAAAAGTGTACAATGAAAAGAGCTTAATATCATTCTTGTTATATTCCCATAGGCAATAAAAATGTTTTAAGAATTAACATATAATGCAATCTTGACACACTTGGGCAGATCAAATTTTTGCACTGAAAAACCATTCCCTTTTCTAAAAGCAAAGCAAAACAAAACAGAAAATCTCTTTATCTGCAGGATGAATGAGCCCCCTCAAAACACTATAAATGTTACCCTGGCAGTGATCCAAGTGTTGTGATGTGGAAGGTCTAAGTTGCTTAATTTTTGCATTTGAAGCCTTTGTTAAAAAATGTTTTAATCTTGTCTTGACTCCACTATAGTTTAAAGCCTGGTTTAACATTCCAGTCAGGCCACAACAAAGAGCATCATTGTTTAACATGCTTTTCCTACAGAGCCTGTCAGATGTGCTGCATTATCTAAACAATGTTGGCAGCAAGTACACAAGTAACAAGTGTGAATCAAATCAAAGATGTCCACAAACCCAGACTCCAAGCTTCAGCATTCCCAGACTCCAAGGGTATAGCAAGAGTGCCTGGTTATCAATAAGACTAATCAATGATAAGCCTATCATTTGGGATCTGAATTTGAAATGTGATGGCTTCCTGCTGGGTGGGGAATGACCCATGACATTTTGTGCTCCTATGCCACATTGGAGCCACCACATTAGGAAGTATTCAGCTTTGTGCTTCACCTCTAACACCAAGAAAGACTGCTGGTCCCAGAAGAACATTGTCTGATCCTTGCTGACAGGCAAGGCTTCAAAACCCAGTGCAAGGGATAAGCAGTGAAGGTGAGGGCTTGGCTGCTGCTGCTGCTGCTGCTGCTGCTGCTGCTGCTGCTGCTGCTGCTGCTCTTAACACCAGTCTCAGGCTCACCTTCAGCATACCTGTTCTGCTCAGTACCATCCTAGCAGTGTTGGCTACCTCCCTGAAATCTGTCCTCTTGGCTCTTCATGTGAGCTCTCCCTCACCTGTTTGAAATCAAGCTAGCAAACACCTCCTATTTAAACTTTGAAACTAGTCTGACTTATGATGAGTAAAATGTGTTAGGGACTGATTGTATGAAGAGCTCAGCCTGAAGGTCTGAGGAAAGCTGCACAAAGAAGCCATCTATGCACAGTCTTTGATGCTGTGAATATAGGTGCCTTCACAATAAAGAAAGACACCCGTGGAAGAACTTATCAAATTATTTTATTTCTTTATTATTCCTGCTTCCAGTGGACAATACTTGCCTTCAAAAGAAATTTGATTTTTCAAAAATGTGTTTTTGAAAACATACCTTAATACAAGAAACAGTACCCTTAAGTTTTGAAGGGAGTTTATTTCAGAGAAAGATACATTAAACAATAAAATCAAGTGGTAAGAAGAAGATTAAATATATTTAGTGCAAGCAGCTAATACTAGAAAATATGAATCGTGGTTCCATGTGTTTGTCATGCAATAACAATTAGTCTGAGGTTCTGTAAGAGTATTAGAACTTTTACTGTGGGAGGTGCCATTATATAACATGCAGATTAAGGAGCCTGGATGTGGTAGATGCTAACTGAAAATCCCAGTCTTTGTAATACGGTAAAATTGGGTTCAGCTGTATGGACTTAGAAGGGATAGAGCTTGCCCCGATTTCAGCACACCACAGCACCAGTGAAAGAAGAGGATCTTCCTTTTGCCACTTTGTTACTCCATGTTATCAAATATTTTACTTTCTACACTCACAAGAAGAAACCCTAACTAATTGACTACTATGCAGGATTTTGCTGCTGGGACTGAGTTTACCCAAAAGTATAAAAAGTCTCATCTTCTTATGCCTTTTGATATTATTCTTCAAAAGCCGGCTATCACTTTTGTAATGTTACACTTTTTTTCTTTTAAACGAAGAAATACATAGCTCACATACACAGGAATAAATCTGACAGGATTGTTCAGTATGGCAGATATTCACCAGAAATCAGAAACATGCCAAGTTCAGTTAGCCCTCAATGTCAGGCTTGGGATTTTATACAGAGTTAAAAAATACAATATGGAATACTTTATTTTCAAAACATTTCAACAATGTATATGTCTATTTTTGTATTGTACTTGAAACATAACACACAAAAATTATGGCACTTCATTTAAGTTTGAGCAAATTTTAAAAAAAGCTTTTATTGTATGAAACTTGATTTTGTGATTAACAACAAAGAAAAACAATTTCTTGTCTTTTTTAAGAGTTTAAGGATTAAACTTTAAATTTTGGTAGGTTTCTTTTGTGGCTGCTTCTTGGAAAAAAAGTTGATTCAGACACTTCACTAGGAGGAAAACATCCTACACTGGCATGGAGAATAAATGGGCCCATGTAACAGGGATTTTCTAACTCTGATTCTTGTTCTCCTTAATTTTTTAATTATATTTTATTGTAATAATGAAATGCAACATTACAGAAATACAATAAAAGATCATCATCAAAATGGAGGAAGACACAAGAGAATCTCCAATAGGATATAATTAAGAATGATGCCAACAAGTGTGTATGTATCATTTCATCTTCTCTGTGAGCAGGGCAATGAATTCTGCCTTTGTAAAAATTATTAGTTTTAAATTAAAACAATATTATGATAAAATTAGATTAAATTATGGCTGAAGCTCCTTATTTATTTTAACACTGTAATTATTAGTTTCCAACTTCTAAAAGATTTTAATTTTTGTCTTTAGGAACTCTGTATTTCAAATAACTTCTAAATGCCAAATTTTGTAGGAAGGAGATATTCCACTGGGAGAACGATGTCAACACGAATAAAGCAGGACAAGAGGAAACTCAAATGAAAAACAAATGACATAAACAATAGTAAAAGGATTTAAGAAAATATTTGTAAGTTTTGCCAACCTGATTCATTTTCTTCATCCTGAGGGAAAACCATGGTTGATCCATTGAAAATAGATGCAAAAATTTGCTTTAAGTCCAAATTCTTATCCTAACTTCTTGTCAACTGACAAAGAAGATAAAGACTGGCAGTTTTACTTTCTCCTAACGGTGAAACTTCTAACAGATTTCGTTTCACAAAATGTTCGCAGAATTAGAAGTGGGATTATCTCTTCCCTTCAAGTGCATGCTCTCTCTCTCTCTCTCTCTACTCACTGCTACAGTTTTCCTAATCCTGGCTGCACACTGGAGGCCACCGCATGCCACCAGCCGTGCCATCTGCCTACACCAGCCATGAACTCAAGGTCGTATTTCCCTTTCCTCCCCTGCCGATCCTGGGAGAAAGGGAGTTGGATCGTGAACCACGCTCATTTCTTCCTCCACATTTGTATGCCTCTGCTGAGTGCTCATGTAGACAGTACTTCATTTCTCTCTTCCAGTCTGGACAGAAAAAGGAAACTGGCCCCACAAAACCTGCTTTCCTTCCTAGGAAAAAGCCAGTAGGGTGACTGATAATGAGGCCCTTAAAATATTCRTATCCAGCTAGCATTAGATGAACCCAACATCTCCTCTTAATCACCTAAGGCTGCACTGTGTGATGTCCAATCAATATTCCAGCTCAAAATTATATTAGTTAATTGTGACCAAAAGTTATTACATTTTTACATGGCTATAAAATACAGATGATACATCCGCCCTTTTAGATGGCATCTCTAACAATTGTCATTGAGCAGTAATCCTTTATTGAAAAGTCTGGTTGCAGTTTAATGAAACCTGTGTAAAATTTTAAACTGTAATTATTTTAATCTTGCTTCCCTGGCAGATTAATGAGGAGCATTTAACATCGTTTCTCACTGATCTCTTTTAATTTATTCCTGCAATATTTATTCCCATTCTGTTTTAAGACTGTCCAGAAATGATTTTGGATTATCTCAGCAGATATGGGAGAAATCAGGTAACTGCTTTGATCCTTTTGATGTTGTGTTAAATTGCCTAATAACTAGCAGTGACCAGATGATACTTTGTTTTTAAAGCAATCATAAACTGGCAACATCCATTTGTCTTATATAATTGGGTCAATTTTTTTGGTCACAATCTGGCTACACAGCATAACCTTACTGACAGAAGAAGGTACAAGCCTCCATGGTCTCAGAAGAATTTTCAGATGAGGGTCCTCAGCTCTGTTAGTTAGTAAACTTCCTTTTTCACATGAACTCCATCCTTTCTCTGCAATTTGATGGAGACTAAAATTTCCAGGATAGGCCATTAGAAGCCATAAGCAAGGTAGTATTTTTAAAAGTGAAAATATGGTCAGAAAAGAAACTCCTGGGTACTAATGTCTTGGAAAAAATGGCCTTAATCTTAAAAGAGTTAAATAACTCCCAATAAAATTCATATTCTGTGATTTTAATGGGCTTTAACATATTTCAGGCTGTCTTTGGGCAACTCATAACAGAAGAAAAGAGAGGAGAGATTTGGAATCCCTCATATAAGGAAACTCACAAAAGTGAGACTCAAAGAACAGGCAAAAAGCACCCTTAACAGGCCCGCCTGTATTTTGAGGTGTTTCATGACGGCCATTTGTGCCAGAAGCAAAGAATTCAGCCGCAAGACAGAAATCTATTGTGGGAGGGCAACAGAGCTCACTTGGCCCCATAACAACTTATTTCATACGGGCCACTTGTAGGCATCAAGCCAGCATGTAGCCCAGACTAATCTGACTGACAAAATCACATTATCTACATAGATGTGTGCATTTGTTTTGCGCCTGCAATTGTCAGTCTTTCTGCTTATCTGACTGTACCTGTAACTTTTGACCTGTTGGCCAATCTCAGTCAGAGAAAAAAGATTGTCACTGATAAAATTCTTCAAGTTTAATAAAAAGGTATTACTGTCCAGAAGAAAAACAAATCTTTGGCAAGATCCATTTAGGAATGGGCTGGAGATGAGCTCAGACCAAGGGGGAGAGAAGGTCTAAATGCCTGAAATGCAAGAAAAGCTTTTAAATGGGGCTTACACTTCTCTAGACACCAGAAAATCCAGCCATGAGGCACAAATCCATAGGAAATCAGGTTTCATTCGTTCCGCTGCACAGGGACCTCCTTGTTTGTACTAAAAGCAAGGATAACTTTCAATGCAGTTTCACTTTCCACCAATATTGTTTATTTATACTGCACTATAAATGTTAATGGCATTTTGCCTTTCCTCCAGTGTTTCTGTCTTGAGGAACTTAGTCTACGGGCCAAAATGTTGTCCTCAAATTCACTTGCTCCAGGAATGGTTCACTGTTAACTAGATACATGAAGTAAGTGTTTCCATTGAAGTCAGTCAGAATATGCGCCTCTCCCTGCTGCGGTGTGATGAAAATTCTTAAGAGGGACTGATGTGAAGAGAAGTCTCATGTTCTGATCTCCAACCTTTGCCCAGGGGATCTCTGGAACAGTTAAGTCAAAACAATGAATATATTTARCTTATAAGCAACTTGTTTTCAATGATATTTGGATTCCTCATTAAATGAAGCACACTGTTAAATATTTATTTGCAGAATGTTAGACATATTACCACCTCTTTCACAGAGGGAAAAAAGCCCTTTGTCAAGAAAGGAACATATCCATTCTTAGACTGATAGACTCAAATTTCAAGGGAAGTGTGACACAGCGCCACATATTGATCTTGAATGCTGCCTCTCTATGCAGGGGTCAATTCTGCCTGATGCTCAGTGCCTTCAAACCACTCTGGAAGCTGAAGACAAGTGTCATCTTGCCTGATGCTGAGCACCATCCTCAATGCAGGCTTTCTCAACTTTTTTGGTTAAATGTAAATGGAATTGTTGATYGGGCGTTATGTATTTTCTTACCCAGCTAATATAAAGGTTTGGTCAATTTGCAAAATAAATGAAACTAGTGCAGCTGACATAGCAGCAGTTCTGTATTGTAATAAGAAGGCAGAATATTATTATAAAGACAACAGTGTATTAATGAGTGCTTTTATGATGTTCATTTCATTGCTCCATCTTTACATAGGTATTTCCACTGCTAGTTTGATACCGGAAGTAAATCTTTCCATGCCACTTACACCTTTTCTTCCCATGAACTACATTCCTGTTTGTTTTTGCAGCCACAGGGACTGATTCTCATTCATGAAGAAGAAAGTTTCTTCACATTGTTGTGTCACTTAAAACCATTCCAAGGCCTTTTTATATGGAATAGAGGCTATACAGTATTACTAAGAATTCCAGCCATAGCATTTAAGTACTGGAAGTCCTAGCATGGAATATTTAAACATATTCTGAATATATTGCTAGTAGGTTTCAGTTAAGGCTTGTGAGAAGTATAGGACAGGCAGATCAGGTTATTCTTAATGTGTCTTAAACTTACCAAGATAAAGACGAGCTTCTCTCAGAATTAACTCACTAGCTTAACTGGCATAAAAGGCAAAGTACGCTATGTACCTAGACTTTTCAGATATAATACTGTGCCCAGGCTAGGAAAAACGTGTGTTCTTACCTCACTCTAGGTGTTAAAAAAAAAGAAAAAGAAATAGAATGCTAGTGAAGATCTGTTTTTCACATTTAAACAAACTGAGAAGAACTTTAAATAGGAGTTTAGGGATTATTAACTACATTGTTAGAATGTAGTTAAAATATACCTTCTGTCTTCACTTCATGCTAATTATTATAGTCTTAACCAACATATGATAAAAATGTAGCTTTTATGCCTAATGGACACAAAGCCTCAGAAAACAATAACCAGAAGTGCAGTTTTATCATTGTATAAACAGGAATAAAGCTTTTAGAAGAATTTTAGTAGTTTAATATCTTAAATCCAACTTTCAGTTATCATTCAAGTGTTTAAGAACCCTTAGTAAACTAAGCATCTATGTTAATGGACTTAAAGTTATTCAGATTTTAGTTTTAGCAGGACACACATAATTTCACCAGTGAAGGCTTATGTCACTTCTGACATGGAAATAGAAGTTCCTAAGTTATTTGGCAAAAATAAAACTGTTAACTGATATATATAGCCATATATATCCGTAAGGAAAAGGTGAAGAGAGAAGAAAAAGTCACCTTCTTCCATTTAGGATTTTCTAGTACTTAGGATTTTCACATTCTCCTTGTTTCTCAAAAAAAGAAGAGGCAAGGCTGATATTACTTCCTTTGCACTTATAGCCGCTGGCCTTACAACAAAACAGGTTTCCATTAATGCTCATCTCCTAGCATTTACCTCAGCTTGTTGTCTAGGCTCCTTCTACAGCAATGAAGGCAGGTAGTTTCTCCAGAAAGTCCTCCTTCCTACTTGTATCGGCTCTCTTGAGCCGGTATGAATTGCTCTCTGGGGTTCCTTAGCTTTCTTCAGTGACTGCAGAGGAAGACCAAGCAACAACTTTGACTAAACCAAATGGTCAGTTAAGTGAGACGAAACCCCAGATGCAACCCCAGAACCTAAGGAGCAGAGATGAAGAAGGTCTACTGGCATAATAGCTTTATAGAGATAGTGTCTGGGAAAAGCAAAGAGGCTTTTCCAGTAAGAGGAAAAGTAGCTTCTTCTTTTCCCCATTGCAAGTGGAAAAAATACACCATTTTTGACATATCTTGAAGAATCAATTTTTTAAAGTAATTTTAAAAGACTTATTTTGGGATTAATCCAAGAGCRCTGCCTCAGTAAAATCAGATCATTCTTGTCTTATTTTGACCTTTAAAATGTTTTAGTAAGCTTTTATATATACATAAAGACAATGAACTCTGTTACAAAAAGGATCTTTTGAAATGCAAAACTGGAATATACCTGGGTATTTCTGACCACCTCAAAAATACTTTTCTCTTTTTATTTTTCTGAAACAAAATGTGGTAAAGAATCCACATTTGTAAGCATTGCACATTAAACCAAATAAACAGTTTCCATTGGGAACTATTTTGCTTCTAACTAGAGCGACCTGCAAGGCAGTTGGGCACTGGGAGTTGAGGGAAAAGATGCAGGTTAGCCTGTGGCACTTGTTTGGCTGGTTCTACAAGATAATGCAAAGGACAATATTACATCAGAATCGAAAGATTTGCTGTTTCTTAAAAAGATCAGGTATTCAGGGAAACTATTCCCTCTCCTTTCAGGAGACCCTCAGGTGCTGCCACTTTGAGAAGACTGAGGGTAGAAAAGCAAGTGAAAAGGTTTTCAAAGCAAACTGGAAATGAGTGCCACAAGGAGGTCCCTGAGAAATGCATTGTCGGGCGCATCCAAGCGCCCCGGGCGTCTCAGTGAACTATAAAGAGGTGATGCTTCAGAGAGAGCGTTGTCCCGGCCTCCAGTTCAAAAATCCAGCAAAGAAATGAGGGACTCAGGCCAGAGGGCTGGAAGGATACAATACAAAGTGGAACAATAACTTGTCCAAGCACAGATCAGCCCTAAAAATTAAGAAAGCTAAGGTTTTACATAATTAAAGGTGTGGCTGCACCAGAAAAGTACATGAGCCCAGGGGGATTAAGACTGGCCTACACCAAAAAGGGTTACTTGGTAATAAATAGCTCTTAGAAATGGTAATTATGTTATGCCCTAATGTTATTTACTGCCTAATATTGTTCACTGTGACTCCTTTAATTAATCTACCTGACATTCTCACTAACTCATTTCTTTTATCCTTTGCTGAGATTAAAGGTGCTTTTTATCTTACTGCTTTTATGTTCATTCTTGGGTGAATCCACTATGAAATTAGATGCCAGTATGCATCTTGAGCAYCTATAGCACTCACTTTCAGGGTTCACAACATGCTTACTGCCACTTCTAATAGTACTGAAAGTTCTTGACATTGCTGATCACTTTGATCACTTACCTGAAACAGGATAGTAGTTCCTAAAATACAGCATTTCCCATTTTACAGAATCCCTCAGAGCATGTTTTTAGAGTCATTCTTAAACTAATATAAGAACCCCAGACCTTTTTCAAATGAAGCTTTCTCACTTGCCTCTCAGTCACTATGAGAAGCTATCTAGATAAATTACCCTGTAACTTTTCTTTGCTAGTTTGCCCAAAAACTCACAAACACCCACATTATTCTTTCCCAAAACTAGTTTTACTCTCCTAGGATATCTTTGAACTGCTTTCAATTATTCTGACTGGTCAAGCTCTCCACTGAAAATGCTCCAGTTCCCTGAAGCAGATCCTCCTGATGACTTAAGCAAGAAATAAATATAATTATTTCACCTTATGGTAAATTGCCCGTGATCAGCTCTATGCTGCAAAGCATGTTCTTATGGCCCTTTATAATTGCGGTAGCTGGTTCACCAGCAACATTTTATCCTCAAACACATACTCCAGGGCAGATTGAACAAATGACTTGTTTACAAACAGTTTAATGAGGAATAACTATGACGCACACAACTGTTTCATTTCCCTCTGTAGATGCAAACAAGCTCACTTCCCAGTTTCTCTACGCAGATGGCACCAGCAGATTCMTCTTTGGAGGCCTTTCAGTGAGTGACCCTGCGGCAAGAGAAACTCCCATCTCACTGATTTGCATCTGCCATCAAGTGCTCCRTGAAAGCGGGACAACAGCCGTGTCCAGCACTGTCCCTACCACTRGAGGTGGTCTTATCACCTTCAGCTTCTTCTCTGCATGTGTTACATGCAAACTCCCCTTACTTTACAGCACAAGCTCCTAGGACTTTTTACAAGGCCCTATTTGCACTCAGCACCCTCCCGAGCTTAGCACCAAGCTCTCCATAGCTGACACAAGCACCCAGGCCCAAGCCTGTTTCCACCTCTCACAATTCCTCTTTCTGTAGTCTAAGCGAATGTGTTTTACTTCGCCATCATTAAAAGAGTAGCCTTCTATTCTACGTCATTTAATTGTTATTTTCCTCCTCTTCACCTGCTATTTTAAACCACATATAATGAAATTTCCTCAGTGGTTTCTTCGCAAAATGTGTCATTGAGCTAGATTGCTACTCATACTGTTGCCTGGCTTGCTGACCAGCACTGTCTCAGGCTTTGATTTCTAAGATCTTGACAGGGAAATTTTTTTGTTCTAAGTTAAGACAGTCCCAGGTGCAAAGGGAGATCTTGCCCAGAGGTAGAATGGTTAGACCTGTGTTTTACAGAAGTACAACTAATAGTAATAACAAGAAGAACAAAACTTCTTCAGCCACACATGGGGAGTGAAAGTATGGGCAAAGGATAGATGTCATTGCATTTCTGACGAAAAAGTGAGATGTTTCAGTGAAAAAAAATCGCTGAAAGGGGATTTTTTTTTCCTTCACTCAATTTCTCTTTTGCCAGAAAACACTGAAAATTCAAATTTAGTCCAAATTTGTGTTTTGTGATAATTTTTGCCATATCTGTCAGTTTTATACAGTGACTCTCCAGTTAGTCTGAGTTCTGTAACTCACATCAGTAACAATATAATTACTATTATAAGTTATCAAATTGTTGAACTAAAACACCAAAAAGATCCAGGATTTTGATATAAAGCTGCATCTCTTTGAAAATATGTAGTGAATGTCATCTTTGGAGAATGTTTTGGGATCGTCATCCCCTTGGCACTTAGTCATCTACTGCTACACATATTTAAAATACACAGTGTAGAATAAAATTCATAAAATATAGATATCAAGCTACTTATATGACATTACAACTCTCCCTGACTACCACCATAATAATACCCAATATCCAAGGCTATGCGGGGTAATAGGCCTAGCATAATTTCTCACTAAACTGATGATCTCTGTTCTGAGGCCTACTTGATATGAATACCAATCAAAGATGGGGCCTCGTTGGGAGATACTCATCAAACATATGTTCTGTCAATTTGATCGATCTCCGCTATTAGCATGTAATGATGAGACTCGGCAAAGCGCAGACAGCAGCTCACAGCCTGACTCATTTGACATTGCCAGGTAGTACATGAGATATGTTGACTACCGTATGAATTTTGGGGGGATAAAAGTGGAAATTAGGAGATACTCTAGTGTTAAAATAGAGAAAGAACAAATGAGACAAATGCCTGGCTGCCAGAGTCAGAATTCTGGTCCTAAATCCCTCAGTTTAGGAAATCCTGGAAGTGCTATAGTTATATTTTATTGCTTACACTAACTGCCTCTATGTAAGATGGCTGTGACAAGGTGAAGGTGATAAATATAAAAGGCAGCTGAGTAGCTGAGCTATATTCCATTGATGTTTACTTATGCTTCCATAAAGCATTAAAATAAAGCATGAATGGTTTGTATCCAGTTTAGAAACAGGAACTAGAAGGGTAATCCTAAAGGGTTCTTTGAGCTGTTTTACTGAAGCGTCCTGTTTTCTCTTGATCCCAACTTCATTTTTCACTTCTTGTCATTTATTACTACTGATACTTGAGTCTCAGCTAGAAGCAGCAGGGTTAATGTGTACTGAGGAACAGTTTCACTGAATGCTGCTAATCATTATCATTTTGCTAAAAAGCTGGCCATCACACAAATGTAGACATTATTAAGAGGAGAGCAGTGAGAAGTACCTTTGTGTGAGTGTGTGGCAGTGCAGCTACAACTTCTGAAATAATTAAGAGAGTGAAAAATACATTAATAACCTTTTATTGTGCTAGTTTCTTTATTGCAATTCACTCAATGGCATCAACAAACTAATGTTACACAAGTTAATGTTCTGGTAGGCTATACCAAGATGTTTCTCATTTTCTGTTTCATTCTCTCAGAAAGAATAAATAACACTACTCTTATTTTTAGCTCTTCAACCCACTGCTACTCTACATCACTTGGAGAATTTGTCAATTTTTGTAATACTAGTCATTATCTTTACTAACCAAAGCATTTTAGAAGTTAACATAGCCAGACATTGTAAACCGCTATAGTCTTGAAAAGTAGAACTAAAAATTGGCCTAGTTCATGGCTACAGCTCTTCCCGGGGCCATAGATGCTTGTCTCAGTTTCTGCGCTTTATGCACAGGAGATTAAAGACTCTACGCCAGACAGAAAACAGCAGTTGCAACAAGCCCAGGCAAAAAGGATGAGGGACATTGGAAGCCTAGGCAAACCCGCAGCCCCTGTCGGCCTCGATTCAGCCTGGACCGAGACCAAGAGATATGGCACTCTCTCTGGGCAGAATTCGTATCACCTCACTTTAGCCACCTAAAATTTCTGCATCTAGTCTAAGTTTGTCATCCACTTTTCCACTAAAGTTGGTAGAGAGGAGCAGGCATCTGCAGAATGTGATTCACCACTTTCCATGACACATGGAAAGATCCAAATGGGCACTTTTGCAGTGTTATTCATCCCATTTGTTTTTCTCCTTTGATGAAAGAGTGATCCTGAATAGCTACCTATGTAAAAAAAGGTATCTAATCTCATTTGCAGTTAGATTAGGTGAGTACCACTTCAAGCACATCATTTTCAGAGGAAAAGGGAAGCTTGTAAGATGGGCAGAGATTGTTTCCAAAATTGAGAGATGACCTTCTGAATTTTTCCCCTTATTTTTTCCTATAGACAGCCATCGTTTACAAGTAATGCATTGGTCTTTGTGCAGTTTAGGAATACCTCAAATATCAAAGGTGATGTAATTCAAAGAGTCCTGTTGAACAAGTGTGTTACTGTTGCAAAGTTTCTCAGCAGATCAATTTGCAATGAGCACTTTACAGAGGGAACTCAGATAAGTCAGGGAATTGTCACTTATGTATATTGGCATTAAGAAAACAGCAGAAAGAGCTTGCTAATTATTCCTGGTGCACAGTGTTGAGCAAGAACGTATGTTCTTGACACACCTGAGCAGAGACATCGTATTCTGAGGTTAACATTAGATTCAATAATGTGTCCATTTGCAATAAGCATTTGGCTTCCAAAGACATGATCCAAGCAGCTAGACTTTGTTTGAGGGTTCCCCGATGAACACAGGGAAGGAAAATTGGAGGTTGCAGTGCATCTTCTGTACAGCCTCCTCACCCTGGGAAGGACTCTCTGGCAGGTCTGTATAGTGAATGGGCAAATTCATCATCAACCTTCTTTTTCACACCAGTGCCCTCTTACTGGGGGGGGGGAAGAAACTTTACATGGCTGGATAAGAAAGAGAGATGAAATCTGAAAAATCACCAAAACTCAACTAATAGGTAAAATAGTTGTTTGAACTCATATTCATACACACAATGCCTATTCATTGCAAATGAAAATGCTTATCCTCCCCCCGCAAAATGATTTTCAGTGAAGTTGGGTTCTCTTTGTTGAAAACTGAACACTGGAAAATATTTGTCTTAAATAGTGAAAACCCAGTTTTTAAAAATACAATTAATATGTAAAAACTGACTAGTTTCCTGTTTTCATTTATGGTAAATGTCAGCTTCACTGACAAATTGAAAACAACCCTTTTTTTCTCTTTTCCCAACTTTCCCATGAAAAACAAATGGTATTTTCCTTCAACTCTACTGGCAACAGAAATGTCAATGTAGAAAGCCTTCAGGCATCAGACTGGGTTTCTCTTCAAAAGCACAAGGTTAATGAGTATATTGAGAATCATCAGGAACTCACAAGTCTTAGAGAACCTCAGATCCATCTGCTGGACTATTTGCTTGATGACTCACAAGAGGGTAAAAGGCTGAATTACCAGCTCCTTCATTCAAGACGATAGATAACACTTTCTAAGTCTTCCTGTACCAAAATGATCGATTCCCTCCTACAACCAGACTCTGTGTCTAGCTTTCAAGACATGAGAAATTCCCCAAAGGATGAGGATGTAATCTGAATTTGTAGAAGGCTTCTCACTTATTACAGGTCAGAAGTGTTTTTATTGGTAGTAAATAAAACAAGATATCAGACTTGAGAGACTTTGAAAATGTGTCATCAAAGAACTTGTGTTGAAAAATTATTCCAAAACAACACTGCCTTGTTACAAAAGAGGCAGTAACTCTTTTTTTTCTCTTTATTCAGAATTATTATTTGCTCTTCAAAAGTTTATTAAAAAAATTATCATACTTACGATTCTCCATGTTCATGGGTAAAGGTAGACTTTTGGGAAGGAAATGGTAAATTAACTGATCTTTGTAATATGTTGCAAGGTAAGAAGCTCTTGCTTTGCCTGTTTTGTAGCTGGAGAAACATTTTTCATAACCACATTCACACTAAGAAGCTTATATGTCATAAATAGTACCACATTTGAACAATTACAGAAGTAGTAGCTGTAAATATAGAAAAAGATACGATCCATGCTGAATAGAAGTGTCACTATCTGGTTCAGAGTGGTTAAATGGTTTGTCTAACACTATACAGTCAATGCTAAAGCTTGGATCAGAATTTGAGAGTTTTACTGAAACTTTAGTGAATACTTGGATTAATGAATTTTAATTCTGCCTGCAAAATATGTAACTGTTTAACAAATAGCTTAAATTCTAACTTTTAAAATATATTATTCATATTTTTTCCTCTCATTTTGTGTGTGGATGCAATGTTCCATATGCAATAGAAATTTAGTAATGTTGCCAAGGGTGCTATTTGGCTATAATTAGATCACAGTTAGAGTTGAATGGCAGGTTTTTATTCCCTTTTTATCTGAGCTGTATTTTTAAGTCACTGCCTTTTAAATAAAAATCTCAGACTTTGTCTTAAATTGCAGGGTAAAGCTACTGGGCTAATCAATTAATATTTGTGATCATCAGGCAAATTGTTTTTCCTACACTGATTCTTATCAGGATCATTGTTCTGTATGTGTACCTGATTATTATCAACCTGCAGGACTTGTCTGTGCAGAGACTGCGATGATATATTGTAGATCCTTAGCAGGCTGCAGTAACAAAGACTTACATGAAAGCTTTAAGCACTGCTGGAACACCACTATATGCAAGAGAACCCAGTTAAAATATCACAGTAAGATTTCTTCATGTAATCTTAAATGCTCGAGAGACTTGGGAGACGATCTTATGTGTCTGCACAAACCGACGCAGTGAAAATCTCAGCAAATAGTAATTTTCTAGATTTACTGCATGACAGGAACATCAGGTGGTAAGTTAAATAATGCAAGGCACAGAAATTGAGTAAAAATCTTCCTATGATCCTGCTCATCACAGAAATATGAGCAGCTGCTTCCCACTGCAATTCTTATTTGCTTCTAAGCCTCCCCAGCTGGGATAAGTGAAAGCCTTATCACGGTCATTGACAATCTGACAGCATCTGAAATGCAGGATGAGTCGCTCCCCTGTACAGCAGGGAGGAACAGAAACTTCCTTTGGAGGTATTGACAGCAGGCAGCATGTTTCTCACTTTAATTTCCCATTGCAGTGTGCTGTGACTGCTGACGGAGAGTGCTTTACATCGGCAGAGAGAGTGAGGCAGGATCACGCCCGTGTCTCTTGCATTCTTCAGTGAAGGTTAACATATAAAGTCTGAGCCTGTGATCCTTCTTATGGCACGGTGGCTTTTCAAAAGACAGGCAAAGGGATCCTCCTAAAAGATAAATGATTGAGTCCTCTGAGACTGACCCTGTCAAAGTCAGCGGTGACGTTCCCACACTCCACCCCATAAGTAATGCCATGAATGCTGAAAAGACTGACTGAAAAGACAGTCACCAGTTTGGACACCTCGAGGGCCACATTTGCAAGTGCTGAGCACCTTCATTTAGGGCTATATTTTTAAACTTGATCAGCTCACAGTGAGACACCTTGGCACAGATGAGCAAGTTCAATATGATCACTCGTACCAGTAAGGTATTTCATTTTGGGTGCTGAATTCTACAGAAAGCAGGATGTTTACAGTGTGCAAGACTGGTTTAAAAATCACTTTTATGGTAGACTAAAGAATTCCAAGTGTGGACAGAGGAATAGCTTACTATGGAGAAAAGAAAGTGCAATTCATCTTTCAATATTTATTTGTATATTAATTCCAAGACAGCAATGAGAAAAAAAGAGGAAAAAGAAAACAAGGAGAAAGGGAGACATACTGTAAGCAGAAGAGCAGTTTCTGTTGAGAGATAGTCAGACATATCTTCTTCTTGTACAGGTGGACAAGGAGCATAAATGAGATGTTAAAAATTCCATGAAAAGACTAAGTCAGCAGGCCCACTCTGTAAAGATGCTCAGTGACATGCCTGGTACATAATCAATAGGGATTTCTTAAGGCCCAGTCTCAGCAGTTACTTAATTCCTCTATAATCAGAGTTCAAATAAAGCTCTCCTTCAAACCTTGCTGGATGTGCTCAGCCTCTAACAGGATGGATCCCTACATATATAGGTAAATATACCCGCGTAAAAATGGGGAGCTGATCCCTTTTTAATTTATAGTAGTAGCAAAAATCCTTTGGTGTCCAAGAAGTGCAGGACTGGGCTCAAAAAAAGAACTGTTTTTTTAATGATACTAAGTGGAATGGTCTATGCAGCTGAACAAAATCATCCAGAGACTTTCACGTGAATATACACAGCTGACAGGCTCCTGTGCCATGAGACATACACCCATGTGTGCATGTGTGCCTGTGTGTGTGTGTGCGTGCACAAGGGAATGTTAAATTGTTTTATACCAGAGAACATTTAAGCAGGAAACATAAGTAACAGGTATTATGACTAATAAACTAATCCATTTCAATCTGTGTTTTTCAAACAAAACATATTTCTTGAACAGTCATAACCTGATACAGCGTCTTGTCAAAGGCACTGAGTAAAGTATTGGATTTTTTGTTTCCTGGTAATATCACTATAATTTATGTTCCCATAACAGAAAAGTTAGAAGCCTGTTCATCAAGCAGATTGTGTCTGGGTGAGATTTTATGCTAATAAGTTAGAATTCTAAGTTTGATTTATTTGATTGATAATATAAAAAGAGTAACAGTGAAAAGAGAAAAACATTTTTAATATACTGCTCTGCAGTCTCTGCAGTAAACCAGCAGATGAACTATGAAATTTATTTTTTAGATTTCATTAGGATTGTATTAAAATGTATGAAAGATTATTACCCATATAGGTAAAATAAAAAAGGATCTGTCCATTGTGACAATTACAATTTTTTAAAAATCCTTTGGGGTTGGCATTTGTTGGCAGATTGGAAAAGCTGGCTCGACTTAGAGTCAAACTACAGTAGATGCAATAATTTATAGCATCTGAATGGTAAAACAGTATTCCAGTATTTAAATTAGCCTTTAATAGATGGCATGAATCATTTTCATACTCATGCTTTTGCACATCGGACTGCACTGCTAGAAATACAATGTTCTTGGTGACATTGTTTAAGGGTATAATCTTATATTGCTGCTTCAATAAGTTTCCAAGGGCTGCAGAAAATGAGATGGGGTACACTGAACAAACTAATGCAAAAAACTTATTACAAATAAAGCATTGCTCAGCTGCTTAGATAACTCTTTTGGAAAAAGAAGAGAGCTTTGAGTTACATTTCTATCACAACAGCAGTATTCCAAAAATTATTTTTAATCAAAAGTAAAAGAGAAGAAAGACAAATTGTATCCAAAGCCAAGTTTGTGACTTCTTGCAAAACAGTAACTTTGAACAATTACTGTTTGTAATGTGATAAAGTATAATGTAAATTTAATGGCTTTCAAGACACAAGCTATTAAATAACACACAAATCTGGTAAATCCATTTGAAAAGCCAGTTGCTAGGCTCCTAGATCTTGCTACACATTCAGAAACTGCAAGTTTAATTTCCAGCACCCCCAGTTGGGATTCAGAACTCAGCAAAAACAATGGCTTGCTTTAAGGTTTTACATACCAGTCTGGAGAGTCACTATTCCAGGAGACTGCCAATACATACAGAGACAAATGCATGCAAGTAGGGAAAGCTGCATGGAGGGCAGGATGAAAGGCTGCCTCATCTCTGCTAACCTCCTGCACCTCGGTGTGCAGCCAGCCCAGCTGCCATGGCAGGGCTGGGAGAGAGCTTCGCCTGAAGTCATTCCCCAGCCATTGGCTGGACCAAGACTGAGCTGAAGGAGGGTAAAAAATATAGTATGTGGGGAAAAATTGTTAAACCTTTCTTTACTGAGGAACAATGAAAAATGCCCAGTAGACAATAGTACCAGTAGACCAAGTGATCCATAAATATGTTTCAGTTCCACAATGAAAATGGGATAAACTACAAAATATTTTATCATTCTGACCAAAATGCAGACTGACTACCTACCAGTTGCAGTAAAATAGCCACAGAGTACCTGTCTAACCAGTTTTATTCCCATTTGGTTATCTCACAACTATCATGGACAAATACTAAGTCCCCTTAGTACCAGCCAGTAAGTATTCTCAGCCTACTCAGCTGAAATGTGTTTGAATTTTTAAGAGTTTGGGCTTGAGGTATTCGCTGATGAAAATTCAGGAGCTGTTATTAAAATCCATGAAAGAATCAATCGTTGTTTCATGAGAAACTACAAAGATAGCAGTTTTCTTGGCTGATATGACTCAGGTGCATCTCTTATTATGCAGTTTATTTTATACAGATACATGGTTTGAACTAGCAGAGCAGAAGCAACCCCTCCTCTCCCGTGATACCTGCTTTATTAACTCCTGAGAGGAAAGCAGAATCAGTGGTAAACTCAGCGCTGGTACATTCCTGTGACTGCTACTGTACTTTGCAATCTTGCATTTAGACTTTCTACTCATTTCCTGGAATTTATGATGCTGGATGTCTGATCCTTTCTCAGTATAATTTTTTGGCCCTGGCCCCTCTTTTGCAAACACCCTATCTCTGAAATGATGTCTCCAATCAGCAAACAAAAGATGTCCTAGAAAGGTTATATTTCTGCTCTGTGATATCATCAAACAGCAGGGTTGCAAAGCTACAATTTAAAGCTGGATGCTGAATGAAAAGTCAGTTCAAATATCTCTGCTTGGCCAGTGACAACAAAGCCTCGGGGTGAAAATGTGGCTTCAGAACAAGCCATTTAAATATTGTCTATCGACTCCGCTCCACAGACAGGTTATTTGGGTGAGTGTTCCAGCTACCAGACGCCACCACTTTCACTTGACTACCATCCTTTTTCCACACATGGGTAAGTGGAATGTCCAAGAATATCAAGACTGATGTTATATGTCTTTTCTTTTTTTTAAATGCAAGTGTTTTATATATTCAAGACAGTATAAGTCAAGATTGTCAGGCCACAACAAGAAAAAAAAAAATCACTGTGAGAGAATATTTCTTCTAACATCGAAGCAGCAGCTTTATCAAGTAAAAACAAAGCTGTTTTCTGTCCAAAGCTCCTGTGCCCATTTCACTGCAGAGTTCTGCCCAGAATCCTTCCCAACGCTTCCTAGTGACTCCTTGTTGCTTCAGCAAACACGTCCAAACATAATCAAACCTAAAAGCATTATTAACTCCTGAATTTGCTGTAATAATTTTGAAAGAATAATGACAAGCTCCTCTGCTAAGATCCCAGTCTGGTTTGCTGCTACACTGTGGAGGTGGATATTCCTGGGCGCGATATCATCTTAGAAATGATTAAGAGAAACCAAAGTATTTCCCTACATGACATGAGGATTCACTGCTGGTACATTGTTTGTATCTTTCATTTCACTTCTCTCTTTTAGAGAAAGGCATGCCTCTCTCTAAGGGCAAAGCAAACAACGTTTTTACCAAATCTGACATTACCAGTGAAGTAAACAGTGACGAATGAAATGACAAGAGAGGGCTAAAAGTTTGGATTAGATTTTGTGCACCTGAGTCCTAAAGTTGGGATCTGAATTCAGTCTTAACTTCACCAAAGTTTGGGTTGTTCGAATTTAAGGCAAATTTTCTTTTCGACGCAATCCGATCATTTCCTCATTTGTACATGTCTCGTCAATAGGCTAATATGATCATTTACGTATATCTTAAGCTATCAGCTAAAAGTATATAGTAAACTTGAAAATCACATTTCTGTCTGAATATTTTGAAGGAATTATAGTCATAAGTAAAAGCTAAGGCCCCGGTTTAGAAACACTTATGTTCACACGYAGTTTTTTCACCTCTCTGAGTAATCCCACTGAAATGAACTCTCTAGGCATTTTCTAATTTGCTAAAAATACATTTATGGACTTCAGCAGGGAAAGGGAGAAAAGCTCAGAATACTTTGCTTTACTGAGGATCTATCTTAAAATGGAAATTATTGAAATGCTTGTTGACCATGACTAGAATAAGAATTTTATTTAAATTTCCTAAGTCTGAAAAAATGAAGCTGACGGTCTTTAAAAGTGTCCAGCCAGATCACAGGTACAGAATTGCAAATTGTTACAAACTGTTACAGATATCTTCTTAGGCAAGGTCTGAGAAATAATACAGAAATAATTTGTAAGACAAAGTGATATAGCTGACAGATATGCTTTTGGGCACAAAAAAATTTTTTTAATACGGAGAATTTATATCCATTATTTGCAACTGCTCTGCCAGCCACTACAGACTGTTTACTCACTTACACATGGAACAAAGAACTGGAGAAAAAAAAAAAGGAGAATTTGAGATACAACTGTAATGAAAAGGAGAAGTTGACTTTTTTATTTTACATAAAAACACCTATATAACACATACGTAGATAGTCTGGTTTCTGAGAGCCTCACAAAATCTTAATAAAAAGACAGGACTTTTCTTGAAAGAAAAATTTTGTTCCAAAAGTTTAGTCACTTTCTTTAAGGAAGTATTTTGYAATGTCTCTTCATTTTCTAGCTTCTCTGCAAACTGGGGATACCGCAGTAGACACTATTCTTGTGGTATTTATAATCCAGTCAAAATGAAAAAATACTGGAAACCTCTCACTACAAGAAGTTTGTACTAGGCAAAAATAAAAGGAAAACATTAAAGTCTGTTCTGCACAAACAAAATAACTCCATGTCCTGTTCTTCTATCTAGAAACATTAATAACTCGGACAAGTGCCCAGCTGACTTTGAGATGAAGTGGCTCCTGGATCACAGCAAAAACTAATTTGCCAAACACTCAGTGGACTGAGAAAGAACTGAATTATTCACTTTACTTTTAATTCCTAAAATTGACTTACTTGCTGCAAACAGCCTGGCAGAGGATGTATAACTTTGTTGTCAGAGCCCTGCTGGAACTCGATGTTTCTCTTATTTGGTGCATTTTTCTGAGACATACGAAAGTATGTGTATGCAGCTCCTTGCGAGAAGCTTCATGGCTCTGAATACTTAAAATTTCCTCTGGCAGAAGAAAGCTTTTTCCCCAAACTGGGTAAACATAAAATAATCAACAATACAATTCTGCAAAGACACTTTTTAAAACAGCTCTTTTTTTGAAGGAAAATATTGTTAGGCATCTTTTGTCTGTGCTTTGCAAATGCAGTATATCCCGCCTGCTCTTAAAACAGCAGTTTCTGGAACTCTAATTATTGTTTAAAGGATAATAATCTTCCTTCTGCATATTGGTACAGCAGCCTACTTAAATGCTGAGGAGAAAGAGTTCCTATGAAAGTTACAGCTCTTGCTGGAGGAGCAGTAGTATGCATTTTGAGTCTGAAATAGAAGTTGTTACAATGTCACCAGCTGCAGTAAAGGTCCACTGGTGAGCTAGATTCAAGTTGTTCTTTAGTTATGAGCAAATTTTCATTATGCAAATGAAATCCACAAGGTTACTGTGTTAACCTCCAAATCCTCCTCAGAGCTCACGCCAGTCTCACAGCCAGATCAGATGTTGCTGATCGACCATGATAATCTCATTTTTGAAGACTGAACAACACTTACTTGATGCATTGGTTCCTCATGCCCCTCCTATGAATCATTCTCACTGCTGTATCATGAAATAAAACCTTAATCTGTTACAGGTGGGACTGCGACCACGTTTAGGAYGATGAGGGCCCTCTGTCAGGCAGAAACTCTAGGCAGCACAAAGCAATAAATAACAACCAGTTCTAATACGAGGACGATAGCATGGGGCCCACATTTGCTTGAACTCAGATCTGAAAAGCCATGCTGTAATGTCAAGCAAATCCCTTAGAAACTTTTAAAAAGACCATTTAAAGTGTAACATTTATGCGCTTTTAACAGAGATGGACATTCCTAATTCGAAAAACTTGCTGAGTAAGCAAAGTCCTTTCTCATTATTCGATATAATGTGTACACACCTAAAGAAAAGACGTTTGTGTCACATCAGGCAATTCTCAATAACACACTCACTTAATAACTCTGAGGCAAAATACTGCAACCAATTTAATACAAGTATGATTAAGCACTGGACATCGTTTCCTCCTTATGGCATTCAGGAACCTCTCAGAGCTAAACAGAAAGGAACAGAGATTTTTTTCTCCTCAGCACATAAATTATTACACTCTCAGGACATAAAATAATATTTATAAACCCCAAGTAGCTGTTAGGATTAATAAGAGACTATCTATCTGTCCACTTGACTGGTATAAAGCATGGTCCAATTCCCTTGCTCACCTCCAGGCCACCACTGCAAAGCCAACCACGAGCCAAAATGGCTAAAGATCGGTATTATTCACTTGCTGTTTGGCTATTTGAATTCTTTTTGGCCTATGACTAATAGATCTGAGTGACTCTGCCACAGAAGGAAGAGGGGCGAATACCAAAGGCAAAATCAGGCTCTTCTACTCAGGAGTTGTTTTAGAGATGTTCAGGCCAACACACACACACGTGTGCACAGTCACACACACACAGGCACAAACACATGCACGCCCTGTCATACAGATAAGAGGAGTCTGGTTTGCAAAACCCAATGCTGATTTTCCATGGAAACTTTTGAAAGGATTTTTTGTTTAATATGAGATCACTGACTGGATTGGAGTGTCTCAGCTAGGTGAGCAGGCAGAGCAACATAACCTACAGTCGCAGTCCATAGTCAAACCAGTCACAGAATACCAAATACCATTGAACCACAAGGTAGCTGAAACAGTGCCTTTATGGCAGCGTTATATATTTTTTTCCTTCTCCCTACATAGAAAAGGACAGTTTGGCCTGAGTCACAAYGTAAACGTAATACAGCAAGACAAACTTGACTGATGAGCATAAGAATAGAGCAGTGCTTCATTTAATCAAATGCTTTTATAAGCAACTAATGTAAATTAAAATGCTGAAAGGAAAAATCAAAGTTACCTAGGCTGCTTGAACCTGCTTTAAAAGCATACCAACACCCATATCCACACCCTTTTTTTAACTTCTTTAGTTCCTCCTGGAACTATAATACAGTTTTTTATAATTAAATAAAAACCACAAACCAGACCTTTTGAGCAAGATTGTACTTTGCATTAACAAAATGCTCCCTCATGAGTGAGTCAGTCTGGGATGCCCATTAATGGCTAACAGCTCCGTTAAAAAGGGTGAGCAAAAAGGCCCTAGAATGTTTTATTGTTTAACGTGAAAGCACCCAGAACAATGGACAAGCATTTTTTTCTGTGAATCAAAATAATCACATTTAATTAATTAAATGCACACAGCATCTGATTCTGTAGCTGTTCTGTGCATGGAAGTCAAGTGGGTTTAATAAGATGTAACACAATAAAATCAATTAGTGCATTTGCTTCTAACCTACAAAAYGAGGGCAGAGTGTTTGCTTGCATATAAGCTTGCTCCTGAATGAGTATCTGTAGTCTCCAGTGACAGCTACTCCAGATAGTTTTTTTTTTTAGAACTGGCTACCAGTTACRGATATCTCTGGCTTTAGATGCCAGACCAGAAACACCCTGAGTCAAAAAGCAGGAGTTTACCCAAAATGCCACCTGAATTCAGTGGAATTCTGAGGTCATTTGTATCCCTGGAAAACAAGCCAAAGTGCCAAAAGGCAGACAACCCAGAACAGAGAAAAACTATTTCTGAAATATCTAGCTTTAGACTATATGTTGTGTTCCTTCCACATTTAGTCAAATTTTCAAGAAATTGGACTGTTTATCCTGAGTGCAGATATGATCAGAACAGTACAGAGTATGAAACTAGTTGAATTTCCAAGAAAAAAGTAGTAGTTCAGGAGCTATTTATTCATCTAGTCAATATGATTGCTTCCCCACTGAAAAGAAATCAGAGAATTATAATACCAATATCCTGATCATGCAGTACGCCTACTGGGAACTCTATTAATTGTGCTTTTGTCTACTGGATATATCAGCCTATAGTACAAGGGCAGGGACTGATTTTCCACCACTTGTTTGAAAAGAAAATAATCAGGTCATCTGAAGACTAGAATACATTTAYAACTCTCTTCTCATCCCACCCTAGGTAAAGCCAAGCTTTAGCTGTTAGTTTATCTTGAAGGAGAGGATGATTTAATGCAAGAAAAGGAGTAGATAGGTAACCAATAAATACCTTGTAGAATAGCTGTTGCCATTTGGAATTGACACATAGCAACCAAATATTTATAGGGGAAAAAAAAACACTCTGAAACACAGCTTTTGCAAATGACCAGTCCTAGAGATAAACCAGCTTCTCTCCCTCTAAGACTGAAATGCTATATGCTACCAGGCAAAAAGACAACCCACCCTGTCAGCAGATGAGGCTTTGAGAAAAGCTCAGCTGAGCAGGGAAGATCAGAGTAGATTATAAGACCTCATTCCTCCAAATCATTTACATAAGAAAGCAAATTTACACCATGAGCCAAACCTGCGGAAATAGAACATGGATCATGGCACGAGGTGTTGGGGGAGACTCAAGTGCTGGGTGCTGTTTCAGGGACAGGGCACAGACCTTGCTCTGGCGCAAAGCCGCCAGTGCACAGAGCCAGCCTGCCGACTCTGTGCTGGAGTGGAGGAAGAGCGCTCCCGTGCAGCCCCAGCCTCGGCTCCGCTGAAATACGTACGCGGTGTCCATTTGGAGGGCTGACGCACCTGGCTTCTGGCTCTGGCCAACGGCATTGCGGCTGCCCACTAGCTACGGTCTGGTGGACCATGTGAAGCAAGTCTATGCTCTTATTTTCAGATTCTACTTTCATCAATAGCAATTGGAGTTCAGGATCCTGCAAGGAGGAGGCAGGGCAATAAGTAGGATCACAACCCTAGACTTCAGGAGAGCAAACTTTGGCCTCTTCAGTGATCTGCTTGGAGGAATCCCATGGGTTACGGCCCTAGAAGGAAGGGGGGGGGGGGGTCCAAGAGAGCTGGTTAATATTCAAACATCACTTCCTCCAAGCTCAAGATCAGTGTATCCCTATGAGTAGGAAGTCAAGCAAAGGAGGCAGGAGACCTGCATGGATGAGCAGGGAGCTCCTGGCAAAACTCAACCAGAAGAAGGAAGTATACAGAAAGTGGAAAGGGGGACAGGCCACTTGGGAGGAATATAGGAATGTTGTCAGAGTATGCAGGGATGCAACGAGGAAGGCTAAGGCCCGTTTCGAATTAAATCTGGCGAGAGATGTCAAGGACAGCAAGAAGGGCTTCTTCAAATACATCAGTAGCAAAAGGAAGACTAGGGAAAATGTGGGCCCTTTGCTGAATGGGGTGGGTGCCCTGGTGACGAAGGATGCAGAGAAGGCAGAGTTACTGAATGCCGCCTTTGCTTCAGTCTTTACTGCTAAGGCAAGCCCTCAGGAACCCCCAATCCTAGAGGCAAGAGAGAAAGTCTGGAGAAAGGAAGACTTTCCCTTGGTCAAGGAGGATCGGGTTAGAGATCATTTAGGCAAACTTGACACCCACAAATCCATGGGCCCCAATGGGATGCACCCACGAGTGCTGAGGGAGCTGGCGGACGTTATTGCTAAGCCACTCTCCATCATCTTTGAAAGGTCATGGAGAACAGGAGAGGTGCCTGAGGACTGGAAGAAAGCCAATATCACCCCAGTCTTCAAAAAGGGCAAGAAGGAGGACCCAGGCAACTACAGGCCAGTCAGCCTCACCTGCATCCCTGGAAAGGTGATGGAGCAGCTCATCCTGGAGGCTATCTCCAAGCATGTGGAGGACAAGAAGGTGATCAGGAGTAGTCAGCATGGCTTCACCAAGGGGAAATCATGCCTAACCAATCTGATAGCCTCCTATGATGGAATGACTGTCTGGGTGGATGAGGGGAGAGCAGTGGATGTTGTCTCCCTTGACTTCAGCAAGGCTTTCGACACTCTCTCCCATAGCATCCTCATAGGGAAGCTCAGGAAGTGTGGGCTAGATGAGTGGACAGTGAGGTGGATTGAGAACTGGCTGAATGGCAGAGCTCAGAGGGTTGTGATCATCAGCGCAGAGTCTAGTTGGAGGCCTGTAGCTAGCGGTGTCCCCCAGGGGTCAGTACTGGGTCCAGTCTTGTTCAACTTCTTCATCAGTGACCTGGATGAAGACACAGAGTGCACCCTCAGCAAGTTTGCTGAYGATACAAAACTGGGAGGAGTGGCSGATACACCAGAGGGCTGTGCTGCCATTCAGAGAGACCTGGAGAGGCTGGAGAGGTGGGCRGAGAGGAACCTCATGAAGTTCAACAMAGGCAAGTGCAGGGTCCTGCACCTRGGGAGGAACAACCCCATGCACCAGGACAGGTTGGGGGTTGACCTGCTGGAAAGCAGCTCTGCGGAGAAGGACCTGGGAGTGCTGGTGGACACCAAGTYAAGCATGAGGCAGCAATGTGCCCTTGTGGCCAAGAAGGCCAATGGTATCCTGGAGTGCATCAGGAAGAGTGTTGCCAGCAGATCAAGGGAGGTGATTCTCCCCCTTTACTCAGCCCCGGTGAGGCCCCATCTGGAGTACTGCGTCCAGTTCTGGGCTCCCCAGTACAAGAGGGATGTGGCACTACTGGAGCAAGTCCAGCGAAGGGCTACAAAGATGATTAGGGGACTGGARCATCTCTCTTATGAGGAAAGGCTGAGAGAGCTGGGCCTGTTTAGCYTGGAGAAGAGAAGGCTGAGRGGRGATCTTATCAATGTGTACAAGTATCTGAAGGGAGGGTGTCGAGAGGATGGAGCCAGACTCTTTTCAGTGGTGCCCAGCGACAGGACACGAGGCAATGGGCACGAACTGAAGCACAGGAAGTTCCATCTGAACATGAGGAAAAACTTCTTCACTGTGAGGGTGACAGAGCACTGGCGCAGATTGCCTGGAGAGGTTGTGGAGTCTCCTTCTCTGGAGATATTCAAAACCCACCTGGACGTGATCCTGTGCAATGTGCTCTAGGTGACCCTGCTTAAGCAGGGGGGTTGGAGTTAGACGATCTCCAGAGGTCCCTTCCAACCTCAACCATTCTGTGATTATGTGAAACTTCCATTCAGAACTGAAAGTAGAAAAGATCACCAAAATTGCTGTTTTCTGGATCTAGTAAGGAAGAAAAATATAAAATTTTCACCATGTCATTTTTGAAATAGTCAGTTTTGGTGTTAGGAGACAGGAAGCCACTCAGTTCTGAACTTTTAAAAGTAGATAAAGAGAAAAAAAGGAAATAACTTCTTTTTATTATCCACTTTCTTTCACTTTCCCCCCGCTCCTTGTGCACCAATTTCCAGTCAGAAAAGCCAGTACAGAAAGGACAAAAAGCAGTTGTTTGAAAAAAATGAGAAGTTGCAATATTGCAAAAAAGTGTATACTACATTTGCTGTTGAAAACTGGAAGACATCACTGAAGACTTTAAATGACATGGACTTACTTTTCCATGCAGATTCAGTAAATGCATAATCATATCAAATGTCACCTTATCAAACCCCAGTAATCTGATTCCTCTGTTTATAGACAATAATATGTGGAAGACTGTTGGTTCACTTCACTTTGCAAGCACTATATCCTTACAATTGCACAGCTCCTCAAGTTAGCTTTTTTATTCCTCCTAAGCGGTGGAGATGTTAGTATAAGAAAAGAGCAAGCCAGGGTCTAAGCTGGCCCTTCTTTGAGCAGGAAGCTAGGTCAGATGACCTCCAGAAGTCCCTTCCAAGCCATATTATTCTATAATTCTATCACCTGAAAATTGTATCAATAGTAGAAATAGTGTATTATGCCAGTCATTTTCAAAGGAACGACAATAAAATATGTATAGTATTCCACACAGTCATGTGTTCAGGAGATCTGTTATACATATAAACATTTCCAAATGTCTGCCACAACACATCTACCTGCACATTGTTTTCCTTACTGGAAATTTGTATTTACAATATCTTTCCCTCTGGAAACCCTGATACCTTGATTTTCATATACTTGATTTTTACAAATCCTAAGTGGTCACAACTCTGATTAAGGTTTTGAAGGTCAAGATCTCATAGCTTAATTTTTGGTTAACTTTCCTTTGTCTTACAATGTCTTTTTAGTTGAAGGGTTTTTTTGTAATAAGACCTTCCAGGGATGAAAGAAACAGAAACCTTCTGCAGCATAAAAAATTTCCCAGTATCCATGAAATACAAAATTGAAAGCTTTTGATGATAAAATTATATCCATTTTTGCATATAAAAATTACTCCTGGTCTGAGATGCTACTTTGGATGGGCATCGTTAGGGGAATAGATTTCATAATTAAAGAAGAAGGAGGAAATAATTCTCTGTCTGATTAAAGTTTACAAAATGACAGTAGTCAGGTAAACGTAGTTTGTGAAGTCCAAGAGAAAGAAGTGAAAGGGCAGAGCTGAAGGGAACAAAGGTGAATATTCTTAACATTTAGTTTTGTAAGTTACCGAAGATATTTTAATTTTATATGTATGGTAAATATATCACATTTCCTCCTTCTTTGCTCCTTTGACCAAATCTCCACCCTTGGAGATATTCATAATGCGACTGGACAAGTTCCTGAAGACCTGCTGCAACTGGACCAGCTTTGAGCACGAGATTAGACTAGCCATTCCCTTCCAGCCTACTTGGTCCATGGTTATAGCTTACTACTTTTTGCTCATCTCCATCTACTTTGAGGTCATCTCACCCATTAACCTGCCAACTCATGTTTTCCCCAAAACACAGTTAGCTAGAGTGCAATCTAAGATCAACATTTACTACCATGCTAAATTTTATCAGGCTCAATAAACCTAATGATCTTGGCTAAGCTTTTCATTCATCAATACTCTTCAGTTTATCTTATCACACTATGTATTGTTGATGCCTGTGAATAAAATGGCGCTTAGGGCATGTATAAGAAAGGTACCAAGTTCTCAAAACTCAAGATTATAGGAAGTAACTCAAAATCATAGTGCAGTGGCAGCTTCTAAACAGTTTCCTTAATAAGTGTCTAGCATGCATATCTTAAAACTTTGGGTTTGGCAGCAGTATGCTACTTGAGTTTGCACTCGTTTATCTGGAAAATGAAGTGATATGTCAACATCATTAAATTGGCACTTCTGGAAGGTTGTGAGGGAAAACTTTTTAGCCTGAGATAGGAATATAAATGGTATGTTCTGATAACGTTGCTAGTTTCATTCCACATTTGCAGAAAACAGGCATCTAAGCTGACCATTGAGCGATTCTTTTTTCCTGTTTTTGTATTTTACTCACCAAAAACTCAGATTCAAGTTAACTTAAACGATTTTTGAGTCTTCTGAATTTGTCACAACTTTTTGGTTTAAAAAAAACTCTTAAAGAATTTTTCAAAAATCTAAATATTTTGTTGTGCTATGTCCAAAATAAAATGTTTTGATCTCTCATTTTTGTCAGTTCATTTAGAAATTTGTCTACATTTTTTAACTGAAGGAAATATAACAAAGCATTGAAAATGACAAGTTTTGCTTGAACCAAGATGAATTTTTTTTCATTTCTGTAAAAGAATAAAAAAGTTCATTTTGGGGTAAGGTAAAAAAAAAACTGTTTTTTTCAGTTCAACAACGAACTGAAAAAGCAATTATTCATACAGCTCTATTTAACCTATTCATTCTGTTTCATGGACACTGTCTCTGAAGCTGCTTCATATTGTTCTAACAAATGAGAAAGCCAAAAAGCAATGGAATGGGGCAGATCTGTAAACTAGGTGCCCTCTTTGAGTACTCACTGATATGCATAGAATAACGATATTATTTTGAATAGCAGCTATTATCCAGCTTGTTTATGTCTGCTTTGAATGCTCTTAGAGAAAGCACATTTTTGGCACACATAAACACCAAAGTGCTACTAGTTCATGACCCTGTTCATTCATTATTGAAATGCATCACCCCAAGCACCTGGGAAAAAAATAACTTAGCCTCACGTCCTGAAGTTAATCTAGCTATTAAGGTATCAAAGAATTTGGCATTGAGTTAATAAATCATTCTAGTAAGCATTGTTATGAAGTAGGGTGCAGAAAGAAGCAAATAACCCCATGGAAATCAATCTGTCAAGGGCTGAAATGAATTACTGTAAAATGGTATATGTTTTAACTGCTTCTCAGCTGTTTTGAGTGCTGAGCCATAAAAGTACAGACCTTTTCTATCCACTGCAGACCAGATAGTGTCAATATGTCCAACTTCAGGGCAGATTATTTATAACAGAGCAAGAATGGCAATAAAAGATATGCTTATAAGCTGGATAAGCAAATTGAAAAACTGATGAAGCTCCTTGATGCTATTGTAAGAAAGGCATGTTAGAAATACTTAAGATAAAAGATAGTTCTACCTGGGTTAGAATTAGTTGGCAAGGTAAGGTTGTTATAATGCTTGAGCAATGCATAATAAATTTTCACCATAGCCTTGCTAATGGAAGGCACAACATTAGCAAGCTCAGAATATGAATGTGGTGAGCTGAGAAGGTTAATTACCAAATTACGCATAAGGAAGATCCAAACCACATGCTCTGCACATGTCTGAAATCGATGATGCACCTATTCCCCCATCGAGGATGAAAATTTACCTTGTGCAAGGACTGACTTCATTACAAAGGCTTAATATTAACACTTGAAAGAACTATCATCAAGGGGCATTGACCTCCTGTCTGTTCTGACTGCAAAGGCATCCTGCTGTTGAATTATACGTAGCTATATTTATGCTCTAATTTAAATATCATTTAATATTTAACTTGCTGTTAGACACTTGCATAGTTAACTGCATGGTCATCTTCTGTTCACTAATTCTGCAAGTTTCGGGGCCACAGAACACAGCTTGAATTGGCTTCCCTGTGAACTTTGTACCTTCACTTATAGGAGATTACTTTTCTAAATCTGAAGAAAGATTAAGTCATCTTCATCCTTTAAAAAAAAGACTAATATCCTATCTGCCAAGGACCCAAAGGCACTCCCTTTCACTTGGAAGTGCAAATTAAAGAAATGAATTTAGTTTTCTTAGATTATTTGAAACTTCAATCACTTGGATGTTTATTAGGTACAGGAAAGACATTGCGAAGATTTTTTTTTTTATGCATTTTGTTAGGTAAGATGTTAAATTAGCCACCTGAGTAGGAAAGAAAAGGGAAAGTCGCAAAATATTAATAGTCTGTAGTACATCTTGTTCTAGTACATGTCTTTGGGAGAAAGAAGAAAATTTTGGTGGTCTAATCTTCCTAGTACATCCTTCTCCTGGAGGGGACAGAGAAGCAAATACTCCCTTGGGAAAACAAAGCATCTCTGTCTACACTGCATGGTGGAGGGGAGGTTTAAGGCAGAGGCTGAGCACCATGACACATAGGCTTTCAGCCCACAGCGTGCTGTTCAGCTGTAGCTGAGGATCAGATGTCTGCCCTGGCCAAGAAGAGTAAAGCTCAGGAAATCATGACYTGTAGCATGGTCAGCCCTACCCATGATCAGTGTCTCCAGCCTGAGCAAACAGGGGTTGCGCCTGTGTTGAAGGAGCTCTGGAAATCAGGCTGTGGCTACCTTGTGCAATGTGGATAATGGGCAAGTCTTGTCATGAGAGCAGACTTGCTCTCTCCTGGCTTCCCAAGTTCCCCCAAAGGAGTGAAAAAGAGCCAGACCATTAATCCACTTGTCTTTGCACCAGCCTGCAGAACTGGCTGGATGCACCAGAGGGATGGTGCAGGCTACGTGTGCAAACCTGTGCGCTGGGGATCTGCATGAGGGATTGCGCCTGAGGGGGTCACGATCCCTCCTGAGCTCCTCCTGAGCTTGCCTGGCTCCACACCGCTCCTCCCGGGCCCTGGGCTCCTCTGCCCACAACAGTCGCATCAGCTGCCTCCAAGACTTTCAGGATTCTCCAGGCAAAGATCTCCAACCTTCAACCCACCCTCTTCCTTCCAGCCAGGAACCAAGGAAGCCCAGAGTGTGGATGAGATGTGGGATACTATACCAGGTAATGTATTTAGACTAAATCTGAGCATTCCTACTGCAAAACTCTTGGCCATGCTGAAGCTAGCTGAATACAAGAAAACAGTTCAACACAACTTTAATATCATCAACTTTAAAGCTGAGACAGGGATAAAACAGTGGGCTGTTAAATTATCATTGCTACAAACAGTACAAATTAAATGTGTGCTTTTTTAGAAAAATCTGCACCCTAGCTCAACAAATTACTGACAGAAGCAAATAAATAATTCATCTAGCTCCTCTCCAAAAAACATTATTTGATCACTGTAACAACTAAGTTCTCTGTTTAAGTTACAGGATGAATAATACAACAGTATATACCCTTCCCCTAATGGACCTTTGTATTTTCAAAATTAATTATTCCAGCAAGACTGTGAAATGTAAAATACAAAGTGTTTTGCCATTTTGTGTCATAGCTGCAAAAATAATTATATTTGTAGTTTTTTAATTAAAAAAAATCCTTCTCATTTATCTTTGTATTTAATTAGCTATTATGCAAGTATGAGGAGGTTCATTATGTCAGTTCTGAAAACAAAATAGGGATATCAAATCATGGCTGTCTAACGGCTTCCTGACAATATTTTATGGATATTGTTTTCTGAGGTAGGCACTGCTATTTTTCTTCTCATTTGCCAAGTAGACAATTGAGATCCTGAGGACTGGGGAGGCTTTTTCTTTTCTTTTAAGAGATGCTCAAGTTCTGATGTGACTGCATGGAGGTGTATTTGCTATTCAGGACAGCATACCATAGAGATAGCCAAGCTATATCTTAACAAGCTGCACTGTACAGCACATTAAAGGACTGTGCAGACTCATGCTCCTGAAGCAGCCACAGAAGAGGCTGGCAGTTCAGCTGGCTCCTCGGCCGAGTTTTTTCAGCTGGGACATTAACCCGGGCAGATATCAGCCTGATACAGCTGCTTCGTTTCCAGTCAGTTCTATGCAGAGCTCTGCGTGTTCAATTTAACAGACTCAAATTAGGCAAATGAAGCCACCCAGGATATTTTTTTATTACTATTGTTAGTTTTTTAACACCAGGACTTGTGAAGGGGCTCTCAGAAAAAGCTGAGGAGTGAACCCACCCTAAGAAATGCTGTCATGGCAGTAGGAAGAAAATGAGAAGGGAATCATGAAAGCCAGGGAGAAGACGACTAGGGGATCATGTGGTCAGCTGTCTCAGTCAATAACAATTAAGCAAGATGGAGTGTCAGCCTTAGTGTCACTCTTGTATCAATGCCAGACATTGTATGGCAGAGCACAGTTATTTTCGGTATGTAGTTAAACATAAACTGTTTTTAAACTGGATATAGAGGCTTGGAAACTTCTGAAGTGCTAAACAAATACAATATGGCTATCAATTAATGGGAAGAAATGTACCATTTGCTCAGAAATGAGTAAAGATAAGCTCATGCTAAATTATGACAGTGAAGGGGGAGAGAAATGTGCTTTCTTCTTGTAACTCGCAGAATGACCATTTCAGCACTGTCAAGTATTGTATCCCCTAAATATAAAAGACTCAAATCCAGAAATACATGGGGAGCACCTCTAGATAAAACCAATTACGAATGTAGCATTCAGTAGGGAAAGTTACCTGTTTGGCTATCCCAGCCTTCTTCAGATATCAATAGGAGCATGATTTCTCTTGATAGAAGTCTCCATTTTAGACAAAAATGTCTCTAGTTCCCACTTTGCTTTAGGTTCAGCCCTGTACCTGGGCCCAGTTGACTGCTTCCTCCCTCTCTTCATTTATGTCTCTATTGATTACTATTTTAACACCGTAGTGGAGTAAATTAGCTTTGAGAAGAATTTTAAAGTGATATTTTTTAAGGAAAGCAAAATATATTAGGTTGTGCTGTGTTAAGAAGAAATAAGACATAAAAGTGGCCAATTTTAAGCATTTCCAAATTATAATAGCTAGAAAAGAATTGCTAAGATTAAACTGAGCAGCCATTACCTACATTCTGAAAATGCTCAAGTCCCACTGAGTTGAGTCCCGCTGTTATTAACGGGAATTAATTCTGGATACTAAGGATGAAGTTACTCACTATGGTTAACATGACTAAGCACCTTGCCACAGACAAAAGGGAGAGAACCAAGATGATACCTTTTACTCATCTTTCACATTTTTAAACTGCACATTCCTGTTGCTTCTCCAGATCATCCCAGCCAGTTATTAGATCCTCTGTAAGTCAGACCAGCTCACTAACCTGGTAGAAAATGAACCCAGCTACAGAAAGCCATCAATATAAATGTGAAAGGTTTTCAGTTTGGCTGATGAACACAAATGACCTCTCAAAATGTCTGAAAATTTCTATGGTCAAAGCAAAGTAAGTGACAGCAGAACAGAGTGGGAAACAGGGGAGGAAATAGGGTAAAATGGGAGAGGGGGGTGAGCTCCCTCCCTTTTAGCGGTGAGTTGTTATTGCAGTTCACCCACAATACAAAATATTACCCTGAGTTTATAAAGGGTGCTAAGGTTTTTGCAGGCTCATGGCCTAAGCCCCACTTTTACTCTATATTAAAATAACCTAAATCAATCAAAACACCAATTTAATAAAAAGCAGGAAAGCTAAAAGGCTGTGCTGCCAGACTTATTGCATACTATTATTAAGTTAATGGAATTTAAATAATTAATGCTGGGATGTACAGAACATCATTTATCAATGACAAGTTGTAACTTATTAGGAAAAAGGTCTAAGCATCTTCAAAAAACAGGTCAATGGAAATCCCCTCATTTCCCCCCTCACACACCACACTTAAATGACAGTTTGCCAACAGGAGCAAAGTTATCTCTATTAATCGAACTGATTTGCATTAATGTCAATACATTATGAGGTTATATGACTTTGCCGAAACCACAGCAGTCCATAGTAAGTGCTGGTTAAAACATAGGAGCTCTGCCTAGTTCACTGCAGAGAGCAGGGGTGGACCGGTGACGATCCTAACCAGTCTGCTATATTTACCTCCAAGAGCTTCAGCAGGCAGTTATAGGAGCCACTAGAAAAGTGAAAACATTCTTTTTTTTATTATTATGGTTATCCACAAGCCTGCAGGCTTCAGTAGCGCTCAAGCCATAAATGCAGATATTATTTGACATTTCCTAGCTCATTCCTACTCCAGCCAGAGCTGGAAGTAATGGTGCCAAACTGCCACTCTGCAGTGGAGTACTGGAGAGGCAGAGCCTCCTGGCACATAACCCATGAAGGGAGGAAAGGTTGTTTGCCTGTTAAAAATGCAATAAGAACTAGGAATGTTTCTCACAACGACACTCAGTGTTCCTGATGACACTGTCACTGTTCAGCCGCAGTTAGCTCTGAAGGGTGGAGGAGGGCTGGCATGAGAGAAGTGTGGCATTATCTGATGGACAGAGTGGTTAGTAATGGTAGTTGCTTCAGTGCCTCTGTTCAGATGATAGCAACCACTACGCCAGCTCTCTTCTATGGAGCTATGTAGTTGTACTGATCCTTTCACCACAGGTTGTCAGCAGTGTGTGAAAAACAGAAAACACAATGAACCAAAACACCTCCTTGGACTGCCAAAATAACTTATAACACCACAGAATATGAATCAGCCAACTCTGACATTTTCCTCAGTTGATGTGCTGCCAAACACTTTGGCCAAAAAGTAAGGATATTTGTCTGTGGAGGGAAATTTCAAATCAGACCAAAAATCCCCCAGATTATTTGACTTCTTAGTAATCTTGATTTTAAAATTATCAGAACACTAAAACATGTTCATCGTCTCTAAAAGATTCATTTCTTTTCTTCTCTTGGCTTTTTTCCTTCTTCTACATGCTTACCTACCATCACAAAAAAACCTAATGACTCATTCCTATTGGTCAGATCGCACCTGGAGAGCCCAGATCATGGACTTTATCCTAACTGCACAAAGATAAACCTCTACTTTGGTAATATGATGTCCAGACACTTACTTAATTCCACTCCATTCTTATGACCCCCAGAACTAGAAGACAACACTCTTAGACCACATCTAGAATAAAATAAGTCTGTTCACAGTGTAAGCACTGAACAATTAAGTCRATCTTACAATGTCTCCAAATCTTGGCATAGGTGAGAGCTTTAAAATCTCCATTTATGTTGTTCAAAGACATAATGCATCTAAATAAACCAGAGAAGCTCCATGTGTTGGTCTATACTGTACCTGCACTGTAAACACAATGATAGATATAAAGACAATTATAGTTTCAGAGGGAAATTGATAAGGCTTAAATAATGACATATTCTCAACAGGTGTCCAAATTTTCCTGAGATGCAACCCTTTTTGGCATAATGYATTAATCTGTTATAATTAATGCGTTTAATTAAAAGTATTACTTCTTTTGAGCCTTTTCAAACTCACTTTTGAATCAGCAAGTGGATATCTATATGTAGCCAGCTGTGCTGATTATTTTGTCTTTCTGTGATTCTACTTCAAAATTCCCAGTTTGTGATCCTCCACCCGGTCCCTTTTTTTTCACTTTTCCTGACATTCAGGACTCAAGGCACACCCAAACCAAAGATAATCCTATTTTGAATGAGATCAAGCCACATGATCTCATTCTGAACGTGATGAAATGAGTCTAGCAGTTCTCCTGCCTCTGGTCTTTATGAGTAGTTCCAGTTTCCCAGTGGTTCCGCTGGATGAGTGAATGGCGGTGAACTCACATACTCAAAAGGGATTATTTGTCAATGTCTAAATCTTTGGCAAACAGCTCACTGCACTTCTTAAAATATTTCTCAAATTACAGGAGATCTCCAGACTATTGGATCATTTTTATGTATTCAGAAATACTGTATCTAAAAAGATCTTGTGTCTTCCATGAGTATCTGTTCTGCAAACCATTGGTTTATAAGCAATCAAAGCATGATAAGATTTTTAGAGACCTTACCCTAAGCAAAGCCACTACAGGGTCCGCAGTACATCAGACATTAATATTGGAGCAAATTACTTGGCAAACTAAATTTGAACAGTGCCAAATATATTTTAATAACACATGACATAATATCCTAACTAGGTTTTATCATTTAAAGGCTCTCATAATCAATGCCTCTATTTAATGTGGAAACATAACAGTAAGGAACACATTAATCTTCCTTTCATTTACAATTTACAACTCAGAAAAAAAGTTGAAGAGGAGATATCAGTTTTAATTTTGCTTTCTTGTGCTTATGCAGTGTTCTGCATTACCAGTTATTAACATGATCCATATTCAGTCATATTTGGAGTTTTTAGATAGATTTCAGATACTACTGTGATGAGTTTACTGTCTGTCAAGAAACCTTTTTAGGCAAATTTTAAGGCATATCTCCCTCCATAAGAGCTACAAAGTAAGGTAAGTTTAAGCACAGCAATTTTAATGAGGCTTTAGTTAAGAAGAATAACAAGATTCACGAAATTATTTGGCCTCGCAACATTTTGTATTTTTATGAGTCAGAACTTGACATAGATTCTTGCCATTTCTGGAACTAAAGTAAGCCCAAAATTATGAAGGTATTTCAGATCTGAGTAATGGTGTCTGATGCTGCACCTGTGCGGGATAAATGTGCATTTTATGTGCATGTAGAAGGCATGTCAGATACACTCTCCTGCCTGCATGCCTATTGTCAAAGAAACCAGTTGTCATTTGACAAGTTTTTCCTGAAAGGAAGAGAAAGGCATGTGGGCTATGCCCATAGCATCTTTGCTTGGAGTGGCAGCGGCTCCCACGCTCTGCTGGTGAACACTTGGAAGGGAAAGTTCTCACCTCCAGGGATTTTTCATCCTTCATTCTCGCTGAAGTTTTCTGCTGAAGCTAATGAGGATTAATATCCTCATTTCATAGTATAGAGTTTGAACAGTCTGTTTCTAAGGGCATGAAAACACATTTTTACTGTATTTGATGAAAAGGGGCTATATTTTTTATCCAAGTATAATTTTAGTCTGCCTGTCTTTAAATCAAAGGGTTTTTTTTAAGAATGTCATTGTCTTGCTATTATTTTGAGCCTGCTAAATTTCATGTCCCATATTTAAGCAATAACTTTTATTAGTGCAAACTTAGACTTGTATTTCTCTTTGCATCCCTTGCCTTCTGAAAGCATCTGAACTAACAGTACAATACCTTCAGAAGAAATGTAGTATTTGAAAGATAATGCTATTCAAGAAGGATCTTTCTGACACTTAAATTTCATCTCTTTTAAAGGCTGATTTGGATATAACAAAACACTTCACAAATCCTGTTACGATCTTAAACCATTGCTATCTTTGCCTCAGTCCATCATTTTTAATGGAATTTCTTCTCCTTTACACACATGTAAATGAGAACACAGTGCGATCCAATTTATTTTCTCTTATATTGAAAACACCGCCCAGATTGAGTGGGAACCACATGTCATCACAGTTCACTATCAGCAATTAGGATGTGTGCTGAGCTTTTCATTTATGATCAGATTAATTTATAAGTGTGTTGTATTCACATTAGTCAGTATTTGATAAATAACCTTTCATATCCTTGTATCATTAATTTTGTACATTTATTTAGTACATTTAATCCATTGTACTAGACTCATATTTGAAACAAACATTTTTTACCTTCAAATTAGTGTATGATTCTGTTTGAGTATTAAGAGTTTTGATTTACCATGCACCTCTAGTGTCCAGTGTAAAATATGTACTTCAGTGAGCTGACGCTGACTCAATACACAGCTCCACCAAAAGACATTGGCATTTATACCTGCCCAACATTGAGGCCAGCGGTTTTATTTCTTTCTCTTTATTGATGCTTGGTCCATAAGACATTGAAAGTCTATGTGTACCTGAGTGTGTTTTTGAAAACCCTGCACAGACCAAGATTTGCACTAGCCCTGAGCAGCTATACACAAAAGTGCATACATCAGGAGTCACATAATAATTCACCTTCAAAGTTTGGGGTATAGATGTTTTCAAAAAATGCACACTGTTCAGACTTCACACATACACAAAAAAAAAAAGTTTTGGGCACAGTGTTCCCTGTTATCCAGTAGCTTTGTGGCCATGATCCTTCTCAGGATGTGAAAGATGTAACTTCTATGATCTCATTTGCCTAGGGAATTACAAGCTGTATTTCCTACCTTGTTGGTGAATATATAAGCAACAAAGCTATAAAGTACTATAAGGCAGAATGCTCTCAGCTGTCTTTTGGTGAATATATAAGCAACAAAGCTATAAAGTACTATAAGGCAGAATGCTCTCAGCTGTCTTTTGTTCATTCTCTTTAAATTTGCATGGAATAATTAAATATTCACTGGGCCAGAGCAGAGGAGTGTGTGATTATAACTCTATTAGACGAGTGTGCACTTGGGAAAAGTCACCTGACAAAGTGGAGGTCTGGATTTAAGTCCTTGTTTCAGTTTATATTCAAATATTCTAAATGAAGATTTAATTTAATACAATTCTTTGTATCAGTGACTAATACCCAGATGACACTCACGTCTCTTAGCCAGTAGGGTATAGATTCGAGCTCACACTCTTGTCCAATACATATTTGGTCATTACATGCAGCATAGAGCAGTTTAATTAGAAGGGATGGAGAGCATCCATCTGAATTGTGCTCTCTTGTCTCAACAGTTATATAGGATGTGAAAGGGGCAGGTTCAGACAGAGGAAGGAATTTGATCTTTATCTTCTGCATCTCAGGTTCATGCTCTGATGACCAAGTCATAACGTGAGAGGGATGAAAGAAAGAAAAGAAACATTTCCGTATCCTTCTTTTGGTGGACAAGAGCTGGAGTAAGTACTTCACTCCCAGACGGGGTCTCAGGTTGTCATTTCCATTTGAAGATAGACCCATCCAGGCCACAGCAATGTCCTCCATTCTGAGAGAGGGCTTAGGAAAGGGCTGTCTGTAGCCTCTGCTGGTTTAAGAATACTGCAGTACTTAAAGGATTACAGGGCAGAAGCACACTGGATACTTTCAGCCCAAGCCAACACCTCCAGGCAGCACAAAACAGCAACATGAGATGTCTTGGTTCAGATCTGGCAAGGGTCCTAACGTAGCTGTACTGACTCTCAGCCACTTTTATTTTAGTGCAAACACGGCACAATGCAAATGTGTCCACACCACTTGTACAGTTGGGTTGTGCAGTGCAGTAGTGGGTCAAGTGTCTCCATACAAGGCACCCCAATCTTTCCGTTTCAAGGGTCAGCACACATGGGATCAGCTCAGAGTTTTCAGCACCCTTTGGGCAGACTTAATCTTAGATGCTTGTTTCTCCTAATGCAGTTTATAGGGAAACAAAACCTAAGTCAGACTTCTGGGTTTTGTTGAATGGCTAGGTACCCAAAGCACTCCAAATGTTATGATTCCTGCACTTCTTTATAGCTCTCATCCACGATTTTAACTTGTGCTGTCTCAATACCTGGGTATATTTTAGGGGACTGATTTTCAGAGGTTTGAGGTTTATATGAGTCCTACCCATGGCCAATATAAACCTGAAAATCAGATAAACTTGTTACGAAGAGCTGAAGATATCTGATTTTCCATGTAACATTTAGTTATTACTCTTCATTTATGATTAAACACTTCTCAGAAAACATTAAATGTTAGAAAGAAAAAAGAAATCAAATCATCAGATCTTCTTACCACTCTTCAGCCAAAGATAAATAGGCAAATTATTTCTAACACAGCCTTACTATGTAACCTTCTAAAACAACAATTTGTTTTACTACAAATGCTTCAAGTCAAGCATTTAGTTGCACTCAGCTAATAAAAATATTTTATTCTAAGTTGATTTTTTGCAATGCTACCAATTGGTTGTGTTGTTTTATTTTGCTAGCTAGGTGTCCTCAGTATCCAGGCTCAATTACTCTCAACTCTATGGTTCAATTAGTGTTTTTTTCTTGATGGGAAGCTAATCTGGATAATGTGGTTACTTGTCTGATGGCTTCTCAAAATGTTGTGGATAGCTGCTAAGCCTGCTGATGTCTGGAAGGACAAAAAGAAAAGAAAAGTAAAACCGGTTACTATGGAACCTCATGTAAGAATTTTCTTTGATGACTACTCTCAAATCATTCTCCTCTGGTACTTCAAATAGCTTTCCTAAAATATAATTTGACATTCTGTTATATACTCCAGATACGTCCTTTTCATGGATTCCTTACCTCACAAAATTGGACATAATACGGTCCTATTACATTTGTCTAACCACTAAGGAATTATATTTCACTATGAAATAAAGAAAAGGGAAAAAAAGAAGAAGAAATATATGTTTCAGTAGAATAACAAACACTGAGGAGAGTTGACATGGCCCAAATGCAGGCACATAACTCTTGTGCTTAAATAAGGACATTAGTTTCACTAAACTTCCTGGATAGTCACTAGAGTTCACTTAAGTGCTCTGAAACGCCTACTAGATAGAACTGTCTCTCCCTAGGGAAATGAGACTTCAACTTGAATGCAAATATTTTCAGTTTTGTTAATTACTGCCAATAGGGTCTGTAAAGATGAAAATATTCTTCTGAGAATAGGATGCTGAGGCAGTTTTACCTACTTTTGCTGAAGTCATTTATTGTCATTGCGAATTGGAGCTGTGGGGTTAGCAAAGACGGATAATTTGGTAAATGTGTGGACATGTTCAGCCCTCTTTCAAAACAGGATTTACAAAATACCTGCATTCTTACAAAGGCACATACGTGAATTATTCTTGCACTTATTTAAYGCTCCTATATTTATAGATGGATTTTTCAACCATCCTTAATACCTTGGGCACAGAATTCTTTAGTAAGCATGATACAAAGGAGGGCCCACAGTTAGAAAGGACTTAGGAAACTAGGACAAACAAAACAAAACAAACAAACAAACAAACAAATATATATATATATATATTCAAGCATTTGTTTGTATTTGTGTGTACATATATATATCCAGTATTCTATGTGCATGTATATTCAAAACCTCGAGATATGCTGAATTCTCAAAGCTTTAAAAAGATCATCACTGAGGGTTGAATGTCCTTTATTATGTCATATGCAAACTCAAAGCCTCTTTTTAAAATGTATTGTCCTCTTCCAGAATGTCAGTGTTCTGCCTGGTTATAAAAATTTGCCCTCTGTCCAAGGCATGTCTGCTCAGCTTAATCATACTTGGGTTTTTTGGAAAACACACCAGAAAACTGCCCATTAACATCTAAGCTTTTTGTTCTGCTGTTTCTTCTCCTTCTTCTTTTCTTTCCCACAAAGTACTTTCTCTGGTTTTGATGAAGGCGGCAGCACACACCAGAAATATTCAACTAGAATTGCTAGTACTCTCACTTTGTTGTTTTCCTAGCAAGTAAGTATCATGTTCCTAACAAGCAATAATTCTGTTCGTCTGTGGCACTTTTGAGATGATTTGTGAAATTGCTATTTTGGAAGGCTTTTTAAAAGAAATTTGGAAATCTCCCGACAAAAGACAGTACTACCTCTGCTATCTGGATGCTGTCCCAACAGCTCAGCAGTGAAGGAATGGCAGTCAGCCCAAAATTCTTTAGTAATAATACCCGGTCTTACATTTTTAGCTATGTATCTTCCTGTTCTTTGGTCCTCAAAATGGGGAGTGGTGTCCTTCATCAGAGCAGCACCTTTTCACTATATTTGATCCAGAATTAGTCTTCTTCAGATGTGTTGTCTGATATCAAGATCCTATAACAAGCTAGACAGTTTTTTACTAAATCCAGTGCTTGGAAGTGCTGACTTCTATGCCTTATACAGTGCAATAATTCCATATGCAACCAGCATGGTCTTGAGTTACATCCAAGGGTGGAGAAGAGGTCAAAAAACTACACATTCTACATGTGGCAAAATCAAATAGTCAAAATTAGTGTGAGCATTAGGAATTATCCTGCCAGGACATGAAATGTGTTTTTAAGGCATTCTGACATCTATAGCGGGTGCATATGCGTAAGTGATCTAAAGATACTTTAGGTGACTTGCAAGAGGTTGAAAAACAGGGCAGCAGAAGAATAGGAAATTGAATATAACCCATTTCCAGAGTCCTAAACAGATAACCTAATTAGCAGATTATCTGTTCTCTYTGATGTTTGTCATCTGGTTTGAGAGATATGATGCCAGATTGAACCTCCAGCTCTGTAGTCGCTACATGAAAATGATACCAAGAGTTTACCAGGCCTTCTACACCAGCTTGCATAGCAGCAAGGCTTTGGTTTTAGTTATTTCGTCAAAATTTACATTTCCCATACTGATGCATGTTCTTCAGACTGCAAACTAGAGAGTTCCAAAATCTGGGTGGGCCACCATGCTCGCTAGAACATCCCCATTGTGTTTGAGACTGGATTTCATTTAAGTTCTGTCTCTTCTGTCTTGCAAAGGATAATTAATACATGTGGACATCTTATGTGAGATGAAAAAAGAGCATCCTATGAACTGGCTGGGAGAAAAGTGTTCAAGACCAGAACCAGGCTATTCCTGTTCAGGAGTGCTTTCCTCACTTCTAGGACARTCTCAAGATCTGCCCATAAGGAAAGGAAAAATTGGTTTTAAGCCATCTTTGTGCTACCCCACAATCAGATCTGCAAGGATGTACTGGAGGTGGCTTCATCTGGTTTGGTTAAATCTGCCTCCAATAAGCTCCACTCCCTACCACTGGTGCTTCCTTCCCTGGAAGCCATTCATCTAAGTCCAGCTCAGCAGTTTCTCCTGCCTCTACCAGCCCACTCAACACAGTCTCTGAAAAAGCCTACTTTTACAGGGATTATGCGGGAAGACCATCCCTGAAAGAAGCTCCTTCTTGGAATTGCTATATTTCCTAGACCATAAGAACCAGTTGATATTTCTTTTATAGCATGATCTAGCTTGACAATGCAAAAGCCAAGTCAACATTGCAAAGCTGCAGTGTGGACACAGCCGAAGCATTCTGCAGTAGATGAAAGGCTGTGAACACAAGTATAATTTAAGACAGTCGAACAAGACAGTCAAAGACTGTTTTCAGCCATGAGATGGTAACCAGCTGTGTGTCGGTATGTTTTCAGGCTTACTAAGCAAGCTAAGCAATGACCACAGCCGATCTCTCTTCACCACGTGCTATTTGCTAAGGGCACGAGTGGTACTTTGACTATGTTGGGTTGATAACTGTCGTAGATTAAGGACAGATCACCTTGGAGTGTGCAGTCTAAAACAACCACAGGCCTATTACAATTTTTACTCAGATACCTATGGCTTCAAAAGACCATTATAGGAGCCAGGAATACCCAGATTTCAGTGGCACTCTAGTCAGGGTCTTTTTGATACAGAGCTATGTGTAAACTTCCCCCTCCCCTAAGCAGGACCTCCAGCCATTTCGCAACACCAGAACCCACAGAAAAGGGCCACATAACAGCCCAAGGTTGTCACAAATAGTAACTATAGTGTCAAAAATAGYGCCTGGGGCTAAAATGAAGCCACAGGAAGATGAATGCAGAGGAAGCCAGGGATTAGCAATCTAAAAGTTTCAAGAATTATAGTTTAAATATGGTTGGTGCCACTATTGTTTTGGTTTACTTTTTTGAGTTCTTTCTTAACATCCATTGGAAGTCTCTAAGACTTAATTCAGCTGCATAGTGATAAGGAGGGACAGCACAGTGATTCAACTCACAGCCAAGAAAGATACACAAGCACTAAATCTATACATAAATCTTAAACAGAACTGGTCCCAATACCAAGCCACAAGGGTCTATCATTTGTTACTTTCAGCCAGAAACCTCTCCTTCATACAGATTAATACCCTCTGTATGCTGCTGCATAGCTCATTATTAAGCCTTTTCACCTCTCTACTACTGATGCCATTATAGCTGACCTTACTCACCAGCTCCCCAACAGGCATTTTGTCAAATGCTTTGCTAAAATCCAAATAAATGATCTCAAGCCTGTCCCCTTCTTTTATCAGCCAAGTCACTGATTTTCTCCCCAGAAGAAAAAAAAAAATCATCAGACAAGTCTGAAGAGATAGATATTCATTTGCATTTGTTCAATATCTCTTCTCCCTCTGAACACTTAGACTATTTCTTCTTCGATAAGTGACTTTGCTCATTACACCTGGATCATCTTTTCCTGCCTAGGAAGATGACTATTTAGAAATATGTATAGTAGACTCTGAGAAAGTTCCTGAGGGAGAAAGGAGAAATCAGGCAATGATAAACAGTGCAGGCAGTGTTCAGGGCCTTGAAGATAAGATGCTATTTCTGACTTTGCCGCCGGCGAACTCTGAGATCTTGGACAGGACAATCTATAGGACTGTAATTTTCCTTCCTATCTTCTACTGCCTTTACTGTTTTGCTCCCTGGAGCAAAGATTATCTCTTAATAGGTATTTGAAAAGTGCCTTGCAGAGTAAAATCTACATATGAGTTGATATCTCTGAGTTATATGTAACCTAATACATAGAATAATAACAGAACTTAGAAGGGAAGGATACAAGGGAATAATAAGGTCTAATATGAAGCATAGGTTAAACCATAGAAGAAGATGGAAGAGGAGAAAGTATACTTTCTGAGTGGTTAAGTTTGGAAACTCAGATCTTACAAGCTGTATCCCTTAAAACAGATGTAAATGCCTAACTATGAGCAAGCAGCTATAACATTTTGGCCTCAGTGTTCTAAGCTAAAGAGCAGATCAAGGAAAAGCCTTTTTGTGAGGATTTCCTTGAAATTTTCCTTATAAGTGAAGGCTCAGTCTTTGTCCCAGCAGAGAGGGGATCAGACCCAAATCTCTGGGAAATAGCCTCCTTTTCTTTTTTTTTCCTCCTGAGCAACTTTGATACATCTGTAAAGACTGACTTAAACCCTCTCTGTTTTCTCTTTATGACCATGCACGCTATTTTCTTCTGCTATGTTCTGCTTTCAAACCATTTAAGTTCACACAGAAGAATTCTTTTTATTTTTATGGAGTAATTTGCTACGCAGAGGCTGGTCTTTTCATTTTCAGATTTCTAATGTTTTCAAGTATCTAAAACAGGAGGGCTTTTTTTTCCACTTTGTGGAAAAAAGCCACGCTGGCAGATTTCAGGGCTTAATTTCTTTATAACAATAGATTTAATACAAAACACATTTTTATTGTAATAAAAAAATAAATAAAAGAAGGAATATGCATTTGAAAATTCTGCCAAACAAGGCAATGTTTGTTTATTCTTAACAAGAACATCGAGTATTTTTTTTATGTCATATAGACTTTTTATATGTAATACACGTAGATATACGTGTGTGTATATATAATGACTACAATTTAGTTTGATTTAACTATAAAGGTCTCATCATTTGGCCTATCAGACTATTAAAAATACTTCTTGTAAGGAGCTCTGTACACTATTATTCCTTTTTTGTTGTTCTCTGACTAATCATTGTGATAATGATATTTTTTCTTGTTACCGGAGGCTTTCTTATTTCAGACCATTGTTCTCACCTTGTTGAATAGCACTGGTGCTTTTCCTGTGGTCCAAATATAATAGAAAGGTTTAGTGTCTTCCCCAAAGATCCAACAATTCAATTTACTGAATAACCATTAATATGTAGTCATCAATTTTGTTGGAAACTAGCCTTCCATTGACTTTGAGAAAAGCTGGCCTTAAGAGAACAAGAGACTTGAGGAATCTTTAGACTCAAGTTTCTTCAATGCTAGGCTTCCTTGCCAGTGGGGTTGCACAAATATTTTGAGCTCATCCAAATCTTAGTGAAATGTGTCCACTGACTTCACTGTGCCTGGGGCCAGCACCTTTAGTGACCATATACTTGGCAATAACTACCTTTCTGAAAGCAACAGACATTTCTTTAAAATTATTTACCACTTCTTTCAGTAATATGACAATAATCCAATGAATTTGACACATTAATATGTATTACCAATCCACAGAAATCAATAGACTTCATTAGACCTGAAGATTCAGTACACTATCATAGAACAGAAAAATCATCACTGAATCAAATCCAACATTGCTTATTAGTGATTGAATTTTGCTGCCGTCTGACCTGGAGCTATTTGAAACCAGTAAACAGTCTTAAATCTATTTTTCTGTTGTCTAATAAGTAAAAGATTTTAGATTTTATTAGTATCAGAAGCAGCATCTACCAGAACACCAAAGTTCTAAGAAGTAAGTCATTGCCAAAAGCAAAAGCAAGTGTTAGTACCTCCTGAACTACAGAAACATCCTCTGACTCCTGAACCTTCCCAGTGAGGTGTGACAGGTGCTACCATGTTATCGGTCCTTGAAGGACTAAAAAGGGCTGCCTATCTTGTAGTGTGCATCTTGTGACTATAGTAGACAGGTCGTAGAAGTTTATTAACTCCCTCTTAAAAGCAGGTAGGTGTTTTGTTCATGTTACTTCTATTGGAAGGGTGTTTCAGAAGTTGATTGCTGCAGCTGCTAGAAACTTTCTAATTTCTAAATTAAATTTATTGTTGACCTTGCCTGATGTATAGCCTACACTGATGAATGTATACTTATAGTATGACATAAACACATATGAACCCTACAGAGTCATTATCATCCCTCTAAGATAAAACTACAGTAACTGCTCATCTTATTGCAAGGGAATACATTGCAGCGGGAGGTAAACTGGGTGGAAAATAACTTTCCTGTTCCAGGAAAGTTTTTGAAATTGCAAAATTCACATTCTACACTGAGCCAAACCCAAGACCTTTCAATTTTTTGTATTTTTTCCATGGGAAAATAAGGAGAAAACATGATCAGAATAGCTGCAAGTCCAGTAATTTAGGACCTTCCTCTGGGATATGGGAAACCCAGGTCCAAGTCTATGCTGTGAAGTAATCTAAACAGGGACTTGAATTTCATTCTCCCACATCCTGGGAGATGCTCATAACAGTCAGGTTACTAGTGGTTCTGGCTCACTCTCTTTTTGATCAGAAATTCCATAGTAGACTCCAAAAAACCTTTCCTGTCTAAATGGCATGTACTTTCCACAGAAAGGCCGGGTGTTGATGGACTGACATTTTTTAATGAGAAATAATCTGTTGAAAAATTTTCAATCTAACTTGAGATACCAGCTTTTAGATGTAATGAAAATTATGTTCCTTACCACATTCAGTCCTCAGTGTTTTGGTGACCCACTGTGCCAGAATAGCAGGGTTAGTCTTTGTGTTCTGATCATTTTACCAATTTGGGTAATTATTTTCCCCCCATCTAAGTTTAATCTTACATCTCAATTGGATACAGGATTATTCTTCATTTCATGACTTAAACTATAATGTACTGTTGTTTTGTACTGTTAAACAGCTGCTTAGTTCTTTGCAAATAAGAACCATGTGTTCCAGAGGTGGCTGGCATTTCAGTGGTAAATGAATTCATCCTTGCTTTTTAAACTGTTTTTGGATTCAAGTGTTATGTAGATATAAGATATTTATTGTTTCAGTTTTATTAAGCTTTGCTCCCAGCTAAGAGGAACAGAGCCAGAATCTGGAGAAAGGACCACCCCTTATGATCAATAATAGGTTGACACAGGATTCAAAGAATTCCTCCATGGTAGGTAACTAAAAACACCTTACACAGAAAAGCATCTTCTGACAACAAAGCCTACCAATGAAGGAAGAGTGTAACAACCTTCTGTTTCCAGAAAACACATTATCATTAATCTTGAAAAGATAATCCTAAGACCTTTGGTTCAGGAACTGATAACTTGCAAGTCATCCAAAGTCAAGATGCTGATGACAACAACCTTATCAGCAATATTAGCCTTCTTCTTCTCCAAAATTCAAACACTTAGTAATTCTTCCACGTAATATTCCTCTGATAAAACTTTTGTCTTTCTTTTTCAAAGATCTTCATAGGAGTCTTTTGCAGTCTTCAAAGGAAGTCATCCTCAGGAATGCAGCATAGAGTTTAGGAATTCTTTGCATCTTTGTGTCATTCTAAGTGTCATGAACAGATTGTTTTTCTGTGTTCCAGTTGCATCTAGCTAAGTTAATGCAGCTCATAAACCACCGGCCTTCAAAATTAGTAGAAATTTTCACTGACTGCAGTGAAAATAGAATTAGACTTGTAGGCTGTGTCCGGTTTTACCCACAGGTTATCCAAATCATTCAGAATCTGCTGGAGCACCCCCTTCCAGCCCATGCTCTGAGTTTCCCAAACCTTGAGAGGTGGTAGAAGGATTATCATGCAGTTGGGCCTTGCCATAATATGGAGTTGGGATATAGCAACAACACTCATTTGCATTTAAGAGCTGGAAAGTTCTGGTCATAGTCTTGACTCCATAATGAGAAGTGCGAATAGCAGTCTTCAAGTACGCTTTTGGCCCAGACACAACTACAGCTCTCACTAACAGTCAGGAATGTACTAAGAACTCTCTTGCAGATGCAGAAGTGTGAGGAAGCTTTTTCCTCAACCAGAGTGAGGGACTGCTCAAGGCAGTAACTTCCATGGAAAAGATAAACTGTGTGTGCCTATGGTTCTGACTGGTTGCAAAAGAAGGAATAAGTATCCAGGCTTGCAGACTGTGATGTTAGAAAGTTCAGTGGGGGAGCTGTTTGAGATTCTAAAAGGAAGCAGAGAAATAAGGCAAAGAAACTGCTTGATCTTTTCTTTTTTTTTTCCTTGAGAATTAGGCAAAATGAAAAATTATGCATTTTTTTAAAAAGTAGAGGTTGAAACAAGTATAAATGTGACTCTAACAATGTCTACTCCTAAAAGATGAAATTTTCCAAATCTTAAAGTTCTGATTAACTTACTAGCCTAGATATGAGGTAAAAATCTTACTGATTTATAAAATGCATCTAAGAGTACATTAGTTAGTTCAGTTGAAAATTCACACAAGAGTGTGATGAGAAATATCATCACTTTTTTCCTCTTAGGAGAGCATGTCATCATCATACCCATGATTTTCTGAAAGCCTCAGTGATGTACCAGTGAAATCTCTGAGATTTACTTTACAGTACCTTATGCTGGTTTACAAACTTCCATATGTATTCCTGACTTCACAGAATTATTAAATTATCTATATCTTCCACCTATAATTTGTTAGGACAAATTAGACAGAAGTGCCTGTATATTTGGCAATTTCATGCTATACAAACCACTCCTAGACCAGACATTCTGAAAGAGGCTCTAAGACGTCCAGCTGTGAACTGAATCATAGGTATATCCTACCACGGTAACCCTCAAACCATGGTCAGTGGCCCCCATATGGTTAATAAGGCCACAGTAAGTCCTAAGCAGTTGATCTGCAAAATTATCTTAAAAAATATTTTCAATTTTCAATTGACAGAATACACAGAGTCCACAAAACTGCAAAGAGCAATTTACCCAAAGACTTTGGAGCCCACTGACCTATCTGTTAAAAGACAGAAGATCAAACTTGCAGGTCTGCTTGTTGATCTGTGTATAGTGTTATGAATGTGTATCTAACGAGCACAGATATTTATAAGCTTGTATGAGGGCTGAATTCTGATTCCATTTACAGTTGTGCAATGCCGTTAACTCAAATGGCTTGGTATAGCTTTAACTAGGGACAGAATCTGTCCTAGATAATATTATTGAAATGTTTGGAAACATCTTCAAATACCATTTATTTTTATTTTACAGAGAACAATGTGGTTCTCTGTTCCAGTTTCAAATCAAAAGTAGTAGGGTGCAACTCCACTGACATCAATGGCATCGCAATTACTTACAGCAGGTCTGAATTTATCCCTGTGCATCTATAGTCACTTAGCCTTTCTCCCCTGGGGAGAGGAAGAGGGAAGAAAAATGTGACAGATATTTGTCATATTGCCTAATGCAACTACTGGAAGAGGATCAGATGCTATGCTGATGAGTATGGTATAAACGAACTGTTAAAGAAACTGAAAAGTTCACCAGCAAACATGAAGGGACATAGAGGGAGTCTTCAGACTGCTCTCCCTTCTTCACTGAAGGACTGCCACTGTCAAAGGCATCATTAAGGGCATGGTGTTTGATAAGCAGACACCTGCTCTGTATTTTCCTCCATGGCCTACATGAAGTCAGCAACAGAGCTTATTACAAATGGAGATTTGTATTCCAGAGTGAGTAATAATTAGTTCTTTTTACGTGTAGTGTCTTTTTTAAGACAACTCAGTAGGTGTCTTGTTAATTTGCTCATTACTAGGTGTATGAAAATGTTCATCTTGTCTGTGAATACCAATTATTCTTCATCTTAAATGAGGTAATGTCAGTAAGACTGAGTGAGGCACATATCCATTTTTATTTGGTTCAGTAGCAAGTTTGGCATATGATACAATATTTTTAAAATGCATCTCTCAAGCAGGTGCTATTTTTTCTACTCCCCAAATCAGTGATTATTTCTGTGTTTAGTAAAATGTTATAAAATAAATTATGCAATAACATGAAAAAGAAATGAAATTGCTCACAAAAGATTGAAGGATCTTCCTGACCTAGTGTCTTTTACAGTCAGGAAAGAACTACTGTGACCTGTGGACTACCTCAGTGCCTACTGCAGTTTGGAAAACCAGTTAAACAATTAATAACAGCTGAAATAAATTACTTGTGTTGTTCCAGACTATTCTAACTTTATTCTCATTCTCTTTTTATTATTTTTGCAAATAGATCCTGTCTCTGTAAAAGTGAACAAAAGTGGGGTACTGCCTCAATATGATCCTACAGGATACGAGGTGATATTAAACTTCCTGCTTAATCTCAGCATTTTACAGCACACAATGGAAAAAGAAACAGACTGGCCAGACTTGACTTAGTATTTATAATTGTAGTCCAAAAATTCTGATTGTGGAAATTAAATCACACAGATTAAAGATAGGCCCAAGCCAGCACTTCAGATCTAAACGGTACTAAATTTGAGAAGAAATTCTGAGATGTATCTGAATGTTTATTTCATTTGCACACTCATCACCCATTTCAGAAGATAGCTCTTAATATTTTCATCTAACAGAAAAAAAAAAAACTAGTTATTTTGATTTAATAGTCTTTCCTACATAAGCACAAGTTTTACACTTTTGTCTGGTAGGATTCATAGGTATTTAAAGCATTTGATTTTACGAAAAACCTATTGTCTTTACAATACACCTGTTTCTTGTTTCTTCTATCCCACTCCAAAAATAAACAAGCAAGAAACTTAAGGCTGATTAAATTTTTCATTAATTGCCTCCAATTAATGGAGTAGATCCAATCATTAGACTAACACAGTAATCATAAGTAATCATGGCTTTTATTTTTGTGATACGTTGAAAATTTGCGTCACTGTATTTATAAGTGTTAGATGAATGACAGTTACATGTCAAGAGAAAGAATATACCTAAAAAGACAAAGATTATACTGTTCTGTGATTATACAGAACTCTCAAATAATTTAACAAATAAATGGATTTTCTTCACTACAATATAGTTATCTTTAATTTTTAACTCAGAAGTTTTGTAATAGCTGACAGTGACTCATAAAGATTTCTATAAGGAAAAAACAAACAAACAAAAAAAACACTGCATCTGACCAAAAGTAGTTTACCTGAGTTGAGATCAGCACATCCCAGCTTTTGCCATCAGTGGCCATGCAGTTGCGATGTCTGTGAGCACAAAGGTGGTAGCTCTATCGTCACCATATACACTTTATTGCCTTCCTGAAGCAGAAGTTCAATACTCACTTAAAGAGATGATTATTATTGACCAAGGCGCTAATCTCCCTTGAATACCCAGGTCACCCTCAAAAATCTTCCTACCCAAAATTGATCTGTCCAGATAATGCTTATAAGCTCTAGAAAGACCACTCTATAATTAAAAAATCAGCAAACTAATTAAATTCAAATGACGGGTCTGAAATATTYGAGAGAATTAGAGAAGATTCATCAGTCTGTTCAGCTGGCTGATCTATGAGTGGTTCTTCTCCTTTCCCTCAATATTGTAGTAGGTTTGCCAAACAAATTTTAAAGGATAACAAGTTAGACAAAAAGTTATTACTCCGCATTAATAGGCATAAAAAAGGACAAATTAGGAATTATTATACAGGCTGTTTGGACTCTGACTGAATATGTGTCCAGCAATATTTAACCTCAAACTTAGCATGGGCAAGAAGGCAACGAAACCTAGTAAAGTGGTGCTCCATCTCATGCTAGAACATCAATTTGCAAATATTCTTGGGTGTGAACATAATCTTTAGAATAGAAAATGACCATGTCTTTATTCAGGAGTCAAAGTGTAGGTTGACTATAATCTTCTCTGATGTCCTATCTTGGGAAGGTTCAGACACTCACAAGATACATGAATGTGATAAATAAAAGGAAGAGTATCAACAGGGAGATTACAGACTTTATAAAGTCATTTGTGGTTACCCCAAGTTAGCAGATGAATTTGAGAGAAGAATTGTCTCTTCCTGACATATATAGCTGGTGGCTTTCTTGAAAACTAGAATTTGGGTTAGGTGGAGACTTCTTCTGTCTTGCATAGCAGGTCTGTCTTGTTTCTTCCCATTAGTCAATTTGCTCTTTGGAAGGATCTAATGTTTTACAGTTGTGTCTTTGAAATGTGTTTTGAATAAAGCACCAGCCAAGAATGTTGTGTATGTCATTTGTGGGGAAAAGCTAAAGACTGCAGGAGCCTGCCATGGTTATGTAACTTGCTTATTTTTATCTGTTAACTACTGCTTTTGTTAATAAAGTTTATAACAAAAAAGTTTTATAGATTTATAAAAAACTAATAATTTTAAAAACAGTCACATATTTTGGCATTTTATGTGAAGGTTCAAGTGTACAAATTTTGTGAATAAAAACCAAAATCCCAGATGATTAACAAAATATGTGTTTATTTAAACATACAAATAAATACATTTTAAGGGGCTTTTACTTGGAAAAATCTGAATTCAATATTTGTATTGCAAGACTTAGAAATATGAGCCATGCCTTTGGAACTCTTAAATGCACAGCAAAACAAAGAGAATGGAGTTTCCAAAACTCGAAGGCATATAGGATGACACTTGAGACAATAGGATATTTACCAGAAGAAACATGAAAAGATATAAACTGAGCTAAAACAGACTGTACCCTTTTTCCTCCATGTCATCAATTTCATAGTGTAATCTGTGAAAGTCTAAAAATAGATGCAAAATGATAAGTCTAATAAATATGTTCCACCCAGTGTTTGGATTGACAGGACAATATGACTGGATTAAGAAAACTCAGTCTCATCCACGCAACATGAAGCAAACATTTATGTTACCCCTAACTCTGCAAGTCTAAATACAACTATGGAATTTACAGGCATTAATGAATTGTTCTCATTCTTGACATGTGAAGTCTATGACTCAAAATACTGTTTCTGGAACATGTTCCTTTCTGTCAACATGTTAGGATACTTAGAGCTACTCCACACCTATTCCAAAAAGGCATATGCACAACCATAAGATAAAAAAAAAGCACACTAAAATAAGACTAAAAGCAAAACCAGTGTGCTCAAAAGCCAATGTTGTCATTATCACAAGCCCACAAGGTCTGTTACAGAGATTTCAGAATGTAACTACTTAAATCAGAGACAAGCATACTTGGTTTATTGGCAGGACACAATGTTATGCTGAAATCTAAAGAACAATGTCTATTTTAGAGAAAGTGGAGTACATCTCAGTTGCCATAATTTTGCATATTTATACATGACTAACTGATCCCAGTATGTGATGTCTGTCTTGACACAGAAGCCAGCCTGTTCGCATCAGAGCTTGAGCACACAATAAGCAAAAACGTATCATCCTCTAAATTACAAATCAGGATTATGTTGTGGAGCTGTATGAACATTTATTACTGCTTAGATTTTGACCAGTCTTATATGTTGACTCAAGTCATCATTCATCACTCATTCATCAGGAATCTGTTAATTCCTTAACACACTTTAAAACCCAAACCATAACCCAGTTCTTATTGCTGAAAACATAAGTACAGATTTCTATGAAATAGTTAAAAACTCATGATAAATTTAGATGAGAAGTTTAGTATTACAGATTTTATTCAGATTTGCAGTAGGTCTATGGAAATTCTTTCTAATATAACTTTAGACAGAACAAAAAAAAACCCCAAACCTTTAAAAAAGTTTCTGTAAATAGCAAACATATGATTTGCTTGACTCATGTCTATTTTAAACTCTGAAGTATATATTACCCATTTCATACAAAAGCAGACTGCTGTAGAAACTGGGCTTTGCATGTGTCTTCAACCTTCCAAAGACTGATCAGAAGTGACCTCAACGTACCCACAGTAGAAAAACAAACAAAACAAAATACCATCTCCAACGAAGTCCCAAGTTATTTAAATAACATTAAAATTCACATGGCTAATAACAGAGAATTATTTATTAACTATGACAACTCATTCTTAATTGAGGTAGCCTCAATGAAAGCCCAGATTCTAAATGCCTCTGATTTTTCTAAATGTTTAGATAAGAACTTGTATTCAAACTCCATGGGAAGGAAGGGAGACAAGTTTGTCCCAGTGCCAAAGATAAAATGAGAATGAACCTTAGACAGGCAATCTGTGCACTATTTCTTTTGTCTTCATTCCTGTTACCTTTCCATTTTCTTGTCTACTTTGCAAATGATGCCAGTCTTGATATCCCATTAATTACCTTCTCCTAGATCTCTTCCCCCTCCACCCCACACTGTTAATTCAATGCACAAGTTGGCCTCCCAGAATCTGACTGTCTTCAAATCCTTCTCCAAAAACCTTTCTAGTTGAAACACCAGAAGGTCTCTTCTAATTAAAACATCCTATTTATGAAAAAGGGGTCAACACATGCAGATGACTAGAACGAATCATCATATGATCAGATTCTTGACAACCCCTCTAATGTTTTCACCATATTTCATATCCACTAGACCATATCTAATAGCAGATTGCAAAATCTTCGTGTCAGGAGTCTTGTCCTTTTATCTACTTCTTTACAATTAAGCACACTTATCAACCATATTCGTTAAAGAATGAGGCCTCCTAAACTTATTTGTCCACTCATTGTACTGGAATGCAGCACAAGCTTTTTAACACAGAGCTTGAATAATAATCAATACATCATAATGGAACCAGCACAATTGATAGATAATTCTACAACTCTAAGAATTTGGATGAAATCCTGGCCTCATAGAGCCATAATGTAAAAACACAGGGTAACTTAATTTAGATTAGGTTTTCAGGTAACGTAAGTTACATAAACTGCCCTAATGACTCACTTCYAGGAATGACAGAGGATATTGTTCTATAAGTAGCTTGGAACAGGAGGATCTAGTCTGATAAGCTTGTAATATACCTTGAATTTAACACAGCAAGGAAAGGCAAAGTGAGGCTGTATTAGAGGCCAAAGGCTTTATTATAAAATGTACCTTGATTTAGGAGGATGTCTTGTTTATTACCTTAAAAATAATAATTATTGTCAGTGTATGGAGAATGTTGCTAGCCAAAGTCAGTGCAGAGAATAAGAGAGGCTGTATATGAATGGATATTTATGAACTATTAAAGGAGATGTTTCAGAAATGCACTGTCTATGGCCTGGCTAGACAAATCCTTCCTGTCTTCCTTCAAATAGTTCCTACCTAATACCGACCTATCTGTGACTAATTTAGATGGTAAATTCCTTAGGAGACAGATTGTGCTAAATAAATGATAAATAATAATTATACATACTGCGAGAAACAGAATAAACCTACACCATAGAGGATTAGATGTTTGAGGCTGCCGCTAGCACAGCCACAGGGTAGCATTTCCAGCACTATGCCATATTTATCATATTTTCAATCATAAAAATGATATTCATGTAATATCTTCAAGCTTATCTTTTTCAGGCTAAACCAGTTATCCACAGTATATGGGTTCATCTTTGCTCCTAGGCCTAATTATCACATCATATATGTAAATCATGCCTGACTTAATATTGAAGCTGTACATCAAAAGGGAAAAATATACAGTAACATGTTCCCTTGGGATAATATGTATGAACTGGAGTTCTGCCTAATTAACCTAATGTCTGAAAGGTTAAAGGGGGAGGGAGGTGATTATTCTCACTGTAAATTTAAGGGTGTTTATTCATGGTGTACTGAAATAGCTGTTGTATATAGGTTTCATTGCCCTCTACTGGATCAAACCAAAACAGCTCAATCGTATATTTCATGGGGTTGACAGTATTAATTGCAGAAATTCTTAATTAAAAAAAAAAAAAGTATTACATCTATGTTGTTAGGCAAACAAGCATCTGAATTCTATTCTTGCAATGAATCTTAATGGCCAAACTGGACTTACAGAAGCACAGAAATCATAGAAAATAATATAGCTGGAAAAAACTCAAATGGTCATATAATCCAATCTCCATGACTAGTCTTGATATGYATAGTAGCACCTCTTCATTTTTGCTCTTCCATGTCTTTTATACAAGCCAGGCTCTTCTACAACCGGCATTCCCATTCTGTATTAAGTTTCTTCATCCGACACTCTATTTATGTCATGATTGTTCCATTCTTCAAGCTCCTGAATCCTTACATCTTGTGCATAGACCTCTCAAATTCTCAGCAGATTGCCCTGTTCTCTTTCACCTTTGTCTTTCCAGTAGCATTTCTGATTTTTGATCTTTGTCAGACTCCATCCACATGACTAGATCAATAATTGTTGTTGCTGCTGTTTGTCTTTTAATTTCCCTTTGGACTTTTGCCCCATGGGCTTTTAAATCAAGTTTAAAGCTCTTGTTACTAGGTTAATGAGTCAACGCCCCAAAATGATCTCCCTGTCTGAGGGACGCAATCTGTTCCTTCCGTTTCTCTGACATAAAACACTTTCCAGAAATCAGGGAAGCTGAAATCTTCACAGGCAATATCTTCACATATATTCAAATTGTACACATTGGAAAACAAAAAGTTTTGGGCAAAAAATTAGGGAAGCTCTCTTTCTCACCTCTTACTCTGGTATGGCTCTAGTCATAAAATCCTCTCATTTTATTGTCAAAGAAAACATGAGGTTTGTTTAATTTACATACCCCTTAATTTGGTTAGGTCATGGTGATTATAAAATTCAAAAAACAGAATTATTTGACATGGAACAGATATGGCCAGCTCTCATTCCTCTCTAACCATCACTTTTCCTTGCAATTTCAAAAAGACAGAAGTCATGTAAGGTACAGATCTTTTCATCAGTTCCATTTAAGGTTACAAGAGTACTTTAGAGATCATCACATATGTAAACAATCAGGCAATAGCTTAAATGCCAGTAGATAGCACTCAAAAATATGCATCATAATTCCTAAATTTTGTAGGATAGTTGTACACTACTGTGTACAACTACTACTGAACACCTTTAATTGTGTGCTGCAGAAACAGAACTGTTCCAGGATTTTCTTCCTTTTTCCTAATAGGAAAAATTTATGGACAAATGAGATGGGCAATCGTGTGTGTATTGGTGGTCAGATCCAATAGAAATTTATGGAAATAGTATGCTTATGTCTTTATACTGAACTGGAAATTCAACTAGTTTTCCGCATCTGACCTTGATTTCCAGCTTCAGATTGACCTCTTCAAACTGACTCAACTATACAGCCATACAGTTACAATGAATTTAAAGGACAAATTGTATCTATATCTCATCTACAATTTCAACTTTGACCTGTTGCTGAGTATGAAAAAAAGGAATCTTTATCTTCTCAGAAAGTCTAGGGGAGACGATGAGAAAATCCTTGTTATTTTCCACCCATTTCAGTTATATTACAAACCCTCATGTTTAATTCAGATTGGTTGTGGGCACTATCTACTTAGCACCTCTTTCTGAGTGATGACCTCATGATCAAAATTTTAATATTAAATCTTTCCCTAAAAGATAAACCTGAATTTTCAGGAACAAATGCTGGAATTTGTCTGATAGGAGTCACACTAGTCAGTCATCACTTTGAAAAGCAGGGACCTTAAAGTTCATCCAGAGTTAACACGGTATCCAAACAGGACAGAGTTCCAGTCTTTGGCTCCAGTGTAAGTTTCCTCAAAATTCAGAAATGTTCAGATCCAGAGGTTTGATTCCTGTTTATCTCTAATTGAAAACAGGATGAAAATTTCCCAATATTTCCACTAGGCAAATGCGCTTTATCATGAACATCAAAAAGACTCTCAAAATCAGGAAGATGACACACAACAATATAAAATTAAACTGAAATTGATTAAAAGTTCACTTTGGATAAACATTTAAAGTTTATGAAAATTATCCAAACTATTTGGTTCAGCAAAATGGGAACTGATGTCTCATAAGCTCAAGCTTCCTCTGACACTTTCATGTTTCTGCTTGTTTCTGCCTGATCCAGGCTCAGGATGAGAATGAAGATATCAGAGCAAAGAGAAAGAAATCTAATGGAAACCTAGCAATGCTATTAGTAAATTAGAGCTATTCTGTCTATCCCTATGATGAGATTTATAAAGTTAATACTATTAAGCAATTACTTTTCCACTTATGTTTAAGAAGCCGGAGAGTAACCGTATAAAGTACTACAACCTCCACAGAAAAGCCTAGTAAGCACAGAGGTTTGGAGCTGCCTTAAAGATGTTCAGCTTCTCCTTTCTTTCACAAGATTGACCTCAAGGTCATGCCATTTTCAATATATAGTGGTTCAGCAGCTTCTCAACACCAGATTGATCAATGTTTTGTCATATTCTTTCCTTTCTGCAGCTCCATCAATACAGTGTATACCAATCTAATTCAGTTATATAGTCATATCCTGCATTCAGTGGACAGACTACATTTTAAGTGATAGCAATACACTATTTTTAATGGGCAAACCTTACAATTCTTTAGAAACACCAAGAAAAAAAGGTGAATCAAGACCGCACACACACGAACAAGATACAAATCCACATGTCCCTGTGGACTAAGAAATGTTCCTGTTTATTACTTTCTTCCTCGGGTTGTATACATCCCACAGCTTAACATGTACAGATCTGTAACAGAAATGTGAAGACTCGTATCAATGGAGCATGAATGCAAATATCTGTGTGGGAGAGCACCGGAAGAAACAGACTGAGTCGGGGTTACAAGAATGACATGTATTGATATCCGAGGCCATGACAGACAGCAGTCAAACTGGTAAACATGGAGAAGTGTGGTGTTTGCATGAAGACGAAAAGGACTGTGCTCTGATAAGGCCATGCATGATCAACAGAAGACCCGCACAGTGATAGCAGGAGGGAAGAACAAGGTTACAGTCCTTTGCGAGTACCATCCCTCTTCCCACTATCCCACCAGAAAACCAGGAAGCCATAAAGACATCCAAAACTAGGGAAAAAAGTCAATAGTAACTTTGATTAAGACACCGACAAACTGTAATGAGGTCAGCAGAAGGCCACCAAGATGGTCAGGGCTGGAGCACTTTCCCTGTGAGGAGGGAATGAGGGAGCCAGGCTGTTCACAGGCAGATTCAGGAAGGGGTGGGGGATAGCTAACAGCAGCTCCCAGTGCTTATGAGCAGGTTATCAACAGGATGGAGTCAGACTCTGCATCATGGTGCATAGTTGGAGGACAAGAAACAACGGGCATAAATTGAAACAAACGATTCAGGCTGAATATAAAGAACAACTTTTTCCCCATGAGGACAGTCCAGCAGGGGAACAGGTTGCCCAGGGAGGCTGTGCAGTCTGCTGCCTGGGAGGGTTTCAAGTCCCGACATGACAAAGCCCTGAGCAACTTGCTCTGATCTCAGGTTGACCCTGCTTTGACAGGAAGTTGGACCAGAAACCTCCTGAGCTCCCTTCCAACGTGAATTATCCTGTGATCTAACGATCCTATAACGCTCATGGAAGATGAAGAAAGTGAGATTCTAAGGCAACAGATCACCTTTTTGTACGTCTTAAGGGTGTAGACCCATCCAAAATCCGGTTTCTTATTGCCAGTCATGAAGGAACCCAAGGAATGCAGCGAGGACTCGGTAGCTGGTGTCCCCTGTCCTCAGTGTCTCTCACAGATGATCCTGGCCAGACCACTTGGCATCTTGGTGCCTGTAAGTATGTGGGTGTGAGAGCATGAGTGAAATCTATGAGAAAATGAGCATGAGTGAATTAAATCACTTTTGTTATAAATGTTACCTTCCCATTTCAGAAGATCACTCACTAACTTCCCACAAAGGAAATGCCTTAAAAGATATAATGGCTCTAAAAGTGAAAAGGTTTTGCACGGCACTACATTTACACATGTGGCCAGCAGGCAAGCTGTCAGCATCTCTACTCTGTAAGACCATTAATTTCACAGGAAGATACATCAGACTTACCTCTGAGACCTGTTTTCTTTCACAAGACAAGACGAAGACAGAATATTGTTATTATGTGACAATATTCATTCTATATTTTATAATGGGAAGCATACCTAGCTATCACTTTGGCCTCTGGCGTCTTTCTTGGGAATCATATCAGTCTTGTAATGATACCTTGCAGAAATGACCAATATACATCTAGAAACCAAATAGGAGTACCCCAAAGTATGTCCTTTTCCTTTCCGATGGTACCATGCATAGTCCACTAGCAAAAGGATGCTGAAATCTTTCTTAAAGATGGTGCTGGATGTAGAGCATGGATTTTACAGAAAATGTTCATGTTATTTTAAGAACAGCTGAGATTTGTGATGGAGAACAGAAATATCAAATAAAGAGATTGATTATTTTTCTTGAAATGACTGAAGGGGTTTTTATAAAAGCTAAGTTAACTTGGTTTACCTCTGTACCTTGCCTCTGTAGTCAATAGAAAAAGATAAGCTCCTTAGGAAGCTCTAAGCCCTGGGCTTTAGTAGGAACCTAGGGAGATCGGTCCTTTATTGACAACCTCCTAGATGGACAGTTAGCAACAGCTAGCATACAAATTTATAGCAGATCCTGGTGAACAGAGAAGTTGGAAGCTCACTCACTGGGAAAGAAATCTCACCAGGAAACAAGCTTGAGGAACAAGTTAGCAGAGGATGTAAGTAGGGGAAAAATGGCTACAAAAAAACCAGAAGTAGGCTAGAAAATTGACAAGTAATAGAAAAGTGACCTTAACACAAGGCACCTGATTTAACCCAAAGGTGAGGATGAGCATACCTCTCCATGGTACCTTCTCCCATGATACTGCAAAGGCAAATGCTTAYACTCAGAGGACTGAAGGCGAGGTTCCAGGTTTGCTTGGCTCTGGGTTTTGTATGAGTGCTTTCTTGCTGCTTGAGAAGTTAGAACATAAAGTAGTGACAGTGATGGAATCATGCCGCACTAGAGGTGGGGGATTCAGCCCCAGGTACAGACACTTAACTGTCAAAATTTAACTGCCTAAATTTCCATTAAAGCCAAGAGGGAGCTAGAAAACACAGTTACTAGAATCTAGAGAACTATTTAATTCATTCTAAAATAGACACCTACCTTTTGCCAGTCTGAAATAGCCCCTTACACTCCCAAGGCTATAAGGGAAACTTAGACTTAGCTTAGCAGTTTGCAGATGGGTGCGCTGGAGACATAAATTTAGATGTTTTAACCTGTAAGATGAATTCCACCTTGTATATCAGTCAACCAGATGCTACCAGTAACAAGTGAGTCTCTAAATCATAAAACAGGAATCAAAATGTAAAGACATCCAAACACATATTTTCAGCTCAGCTTTAAAAATAGCAATATGTCATTATGCGCAGTTTTAAAAAAACAGTACTGGATAAAAGAGGAATGGACACAATACAGCTTTTTTGAGTGACCAAAACTGTAAAGGAACATACAAAAAGATCATTTGGTTCTGAATACTTTATATCTAAAACCAGACATAATTATAAGTGAGGAAAAGAAAAGATAACACAAAAGTTAAAATGTTTTGTCCAAACATGCCCACATCTTTATTCACTGAAAATATCTCCATATTTTGGAGCTGAGGTGTATGTAACCACTGTCGCGGAATAGAAGTCATTTTTAGAAGATAATGGCTTGGCAAACTGCTTCTGTGAGCATGGACCTGTTTTGGGACCATGAGAAGCATGTAAGAAACTACAGCAGGCAGCAAATGCCACAGTATTCATTAGCAAAATTCTGCTTAAAAATGCGCTTAAGGAGACACCTGACTTTTGAACATTCTTAAATTATCACTGACTACTGAAATCAAGCTTTTGCTTAAATGTTTTCTTGAAATCAAGTCAGTGAAAGCTCTAATACATATATAATTTGGATATTACAGCAAAGGACAGAACAGAAAGGTGCTGAAGTAAAAGCAGGTAAATATCAGAGAAAGACAAGCAGCTTGGCAGAAAAGACGCTTAAAAGGAGAATTGTGCTGTCAGGAGGCCTAACTTCCTAAGTATCTGTGTTTTGACAATTAGTGCCATTTAGAAATATATTCAAGATTCACAACATGTATGTCAAATTGAAAGTCTATTGATATTTTAGACTATCAATAAGCATCCTTTCCTACTGTGTTTGAAAAAATTTTAACAGGTGTTATTTTCTAAAATAAACATAAAATTGAAAAACATCCCTGTATGATCCTTTTGCAGAACAGATGCATAGTATAATAGTGATTTTATCTTCAGTGTAATTTATTTTATTTCCAATTTTATTTGATTGCATTAATGAACAGAATGTCTTAACCAGAAAAATGGTGAAAATAAAATTAAAGCCAAGTTCTAGATTTGCAATGGCTTATTTTCCAACAGCATGTTTTTAAAACAGATCAGAGTTTAGTAAAAGATTTAATATGCTTTGAGAGGATAAGTGAAAATGTCATCAACGCCTTCCATTTCTAGCTGATGCATTTGAGATGATGAGAAGTAAAGAGCATTTGGATACTGGTGGCAGGAGGTAGGAAATATGATGACAAGCAGGAATATTATATTAAACAACACAGGGGAAGTAGACTGAGGTAAAAAGGATAACAACTACAGCTACCTCCACAACGAGTGCTTGAGCAGGGAGGTCGGACTAGATGATCCCCAGAGGTCCCTTCCAAACCCAACTATTCTGTGATTCTGTGATTCTGTGATTCTGTGAGTGAGCAAAACAGAAGACATGAAATAGAAATAAAATAGTAAAGGCGGTTGAACTACTGCTGCAATAGAGTGGGAAGCCAGTGCAGCTGTGAGAAAAATCTTTTCAGTTCTAAAAACCTATGAAAACAGGTATGATTAATTAACTGTAGAAAATAAAGCCTCATTATCAGTACACTATGGGCTTTTTTCTGAGTTTTTTTTATTCAAGGCTCTACTGCCCCTGCCTATAAAAGAAAGAAAAAAGGACAGGAAAAAAAAAAACTTATCAAATCTTTCTCTCTCTGCTCTGACTGCCAGAGACAGCTGTGTGTGCTTGCAATGAAAGAGAAGCTGCAAATGCCCAAACCCCTGAGAGCTGCGCAGCCCCTTGGACCAGCAGCAGCCCGAGGCCAAGCACAGGCAGGGTTTTTTTTTGCACTGGCTCTGCCATGCAGATGCTGTTGTCACATAGGAGAACAGGAGGTGAACACTTTTGCCCCTTCAAAATATGTGCCAGGATTGAAGAGTTGCCCTTTGAGCAGAATGGTCCCCAGATATTATTTACACTCTGAGACTGAAAAATGTATCCACTTTTTTCTCTAATCCAGTAGTGGTTCAATACTAAGTCAGCTGTGATCCTAGTTCTTCAATAAGATCTACAAGTGGGTAAAGGCAAAAGTCCATTCAAGAAGGTGAATTTAAAGGTGAATCAGGTAAATGCATGTCATGTAAGTCAGAGCTCTGGGGAGGAAGTGAGAGATGAAGGCAAGCTTAAAGGAAAGGTTCCTTAATAAGGAAATGTAAAGTTTGGTTTATTTGAAATTCTGGTTTTAAAAGGCGGATGAAGAATGACATCACAACTTCTTTTTTAGTTAAACCTAATTTTATATTGCATTTTCATATGTTTAGATGTTTGTAAATAAGTGCAGCTGTAAATAAAAATATATAACTAAAGTATAATTAAATAAAATATGACTACATAAATAAAGCATCTATAAATACATAAACATTGAGAATCATTTTCAAGAAACAAAAAGTCTATCCTTATGTGCTTTATTGTAGTATAAAATACAGCCTTGTAAAATAACTGGAAAATAAGAATTTATATCATAGATTCTTTTTTCTTTTTTTATATATATTATAGAAACATAGAATCGTTGAGGTTGGAAGAGACATCTTGAGACCACCTTGTGCAACCACCCTGCTCAAAGCAGGGTCAGCTACAGCAGGTTGCCCAAGACCATGTCCAGTTGTGTTTTGAATATCTCCAAGGATGGTGACTCCACAGCCACTCTGGGCAACCTGTTCCAGTGTTTGACCACTCTCACAATAAATATTTTTTTTCTTCTGCTTAAGTAGAATTTCCTGTATTTCAGTCTGTGCCATTCTTTTGCTTTCACTGGGCACCACTGGGAAGAGTCTGGCTCCGCCTTCTCTAATATGCCTTTACATACACTGATAAGAACCCCCCGAACCTTCTCTTCTCCAGGGTGAACAGTCCCAGCTCTCTCAGCCTCTCCCCATATGACAGACCCTCCAGTCCCTTAATCATCATCCTGGTCTTTTGCTGGACTCACAACAGCACCTAAAAGTGTCATTTGACTTCAGCTGGAGTGAAGTTAGACCGAGGCTTCAAGCTCTTAAATACAGCCATCTCTCTCTCTCAAAGCATGTTCAAAGTACAGCCTTAATCCAGTAAAGCAGAGGTGTGCAAATAGATCCTACACTGATATCAATTACATCTGTTATGGGGATGAGCCAACATGCATCCTATGGGACTGTTATGCTTCATTTTATTTATGATTTTATTTATATAATAGTCATATGCTGCTGTCTGAAGTTTGAAGATAAGTTTGGAATTCCCTTAATGTGAGAAAAAAACTTAAATTTTCTGTATTTTGGCAGAGAATTTACCATTAAAAAATGAAAAAAGTGAAGCACCATGTGCAGTATTTTGTACCTGAGGTGACTATGGCTGCCCTTTTTTGTGGTTTGCTCAGTGCTATTAGTCATGCTTTGAGCACAGTTACTGGATCCCCAAGTGATTTATTGAATAAGTGCACTCAATGTGAGAATCCCAAATGGGACTGGGTATCAGATACTGACCTAAAGGCTCATCTCAGTGGATGAACTGATGTTGCTGCAGATGCTTAGGCAGTTAGATGGAGCAGTGTGGGAAATAGCTACCTCCCTGCTGCCTCAACTACTCTTTGGCATGGTGAAGGTTTAATGCCTAGTTCAAGGTCGCAGAACTCACCTTGTATGTCCTCGTACATTATTTTGGAGGGTCAAGGGACTGTTAGGACAGATAGGATATACAACAGCCTGCATCCTCAGTGCCAGGATGGCTAGTCCACCCAAAGAGTAATGACAGAAAGTAACGGATAGCTGAAACTGTTTCTTGTAGGAGCTTAAATGCCTATTTTAGGGCTGCAGGCATGCACCACTGTGAGAACAGCACTCCTTGCTTCCTGGTTCACTTTGGTTTTAAGCAAGAAGAGGCATAAACCAGAAAGCGAGAACCTCTCAGGTCTCCTTGGCTGCCCCAAGCACTCAGAAGGGGGCTGGTTCTTCTGTATTTGCTCTTTCTCTAGCCTCATGCCTCACAAATTCCCAGCTCAGTGTTGGACTCTGTCTCAGAGGAGGGATGGACTCTGCCTCATCCAGATAGCCCATATCAAGGGCAGTTCACTAGTGGGAAGGTGCTGGGAGCTGTGCCTGCAAGCCCTTTCAGGCTGAGCAGGCTCCAGGAAACCAAGGTCGCAGGTGACTCATCTGATCATTGATTCTTGGATGTGACAGCAGGTACCACCATCACCTGAACCTGAAWTGAGTAGGTTGTGCTTGTTCTCAGCATACCCAGCACTGTGAACTCCACAGAGGACTGAAATACAAAGGTTTTTCTTTCCTGAACTTGAAACAGCCTCAGGTAGATCATAAGTAATCAGCAAAGGTAAGGATCTGATCCAACATGCCCAGAAGCATAGTTTGAGTCTCATTGTAACATTTCTGCCTTAAACCTTATATGCCAAAGAAGTTGGAGGCATCTCTACATATTAAACAGGTTTTCCTAGATAACTGTGTTGAATTTGGACTCCAGGAATGCTGCTAAATAGAACTACAGGCATGTAAATGGACATCTACTTAAAGCATTCACCAAACCCTAGCCTTGGAGTTAAGATCAGCTGCTAATGACCAGGAGAACTTCTTTGGCCAAATTTTAAATGCTGTAACACTGACCATTTAAACCTGTATGGAAAAAACAGTAAATAGATAGACAACACACTGCTTCCAGTCTTCCTTTCCCTCCCCTCCCCCAGACTCTGAAAGATATTTCTCTGAGAAATGTCATCCGTGACACAGAACTTCTTTAATTAAAGATGACAATTCAAGTGAGGCAGAATAGGATGCTATATCTTCCAGCTTACCATTTATAATTGTGAGTAGGTCAGTCACAATCAGAACTGTAGGCGCTAGAATCCTGTTTTCCATTCCAATATTTAGGTATAGTGGGTTTAAAGTAAAGTTCTCTGTATTAGATTTTGCCTTTCATATTAATTCCCATCAGTTGCAGTGATACTTGCATACAAGAGCACATTTGATCAGCTACAGACTTCCTCATTGCTGAGCTAAGCCAGAAAAACCCTCCTGACTGCAGCAGAAATGATAGCAATAATCCTAGAGAAATTGTGTGTCGTCAGTACTTAATGGCTAGCTCACTGATTAACAACCTGAGGTAAACAGAGGGCAGTTAATAACATAAACTGCTGTGGTTTATGATATCAGTATTGCCACAGAACTACTGAGTTTCAGAGGACTATTGCTGATATAAAGCATATTCAACAACTTACACTAGCAATGTTTTATATTTAAAGAAAGAAAGATGAGCTGGATGCAACCTCAGTTGTTTCACATCATTAACAACACTATTTTTCCTTTCAGAATACAGCTCTTTTGGCTATGTTTACAATTTTACTTTTGGATCCATACAAACTTTATAGTACAGATTTTTTTTTCTCTGCTTCTCTCACAGCAGCAAGAAATGCCAGCACAGTCAATATACAGAATTGCCTGGCTCAGCACCAGAGAAGATAGTGCTAATCGAAGTAACAGCAGCAAAACTTGAACCATCCCTTAAAAGGAGAAGGTATTACAGTCTAATTCATTAATCTGTTAAGCCCCTGTGTCAGCAAGAAGTGTTCTCTTTAGTCGAGTGTCCATAATAGGATATACCAGGCTCTGAAACTGAGGCAGTTCAATTTTTAAGTCCAGCAAAAACTACCAGGATAGGGATCTGAAATGTAATAAAAACACTTGCTATATATGCATCCAGGCAGTATCTAAGCAATTTCTACTRCTGAATGAGTTATAATCAAGCTATGTCTAAACAACTTCAAAATATGCCAGTTTATCACATTTGGATGAATGATCATTAGAAAAATTACTATTATATAATCATGGTTGCCTACTATTATTAGTTACACACTAACTCCATGGTGCAGGCTCTCTTAATAACTGTGAAACTCGTCTCTCCGTATCAAGAGCAGGAGTGACAACACCCAGAAGCCGCACGGTCTCAGAAATACGCTCAGTCATAAGACACTGAGAATCAGTTAACCCATTCACCAGTGTTTCCAGTTATACAATAAGATACTATTAGTAAACCTCTTCAGACTCTGAAGAATTCAAACTAGCCAAAAAAAATCAGGTGCCACTGAAAGAAAAGGTATTTTGTCTCCTAGTCCTTATACTCTGAAAGGTAAGAGTCCAGACTGTATTCTGCAAAGCCAAAATTTTGTCTCAGTGTCATCTAAAACAACTCTGATGAGAGTTATTACAGGAAAAGCTAGGGTGGTTTATTATTTTATTTTTGTTCTGCTTGTAAACTCAAAGCCTCTATAAAGATGGAAAAAATTTTGCTTATGCTTTTAATACAAACCAAAAAAATCCCTCTGACTGTCATCAGTGATGGAAAGTTTACTCAAAAGGGTTTCGTTTCAGAAAGTTTTCAATTTCCAAAGAAAAGACAGATTATCTATTGGAACCTGAAAAGCAAACTTGCATATGCCTGCAAGAGGAGTATAGCAGCTAATATTCCACACTGTCTTCAATAACTAGAAAAACACAGTTTTCTAAAATTTGCTGTATCAGAAAATGGAGAAATTACTGAGATGGCAGCAAGAGTGTCAGGGGGGAGATCCCTTTTTACAAATAAAAACTACTGTTGGTTGATTTTTTTCTGGGGGAAACTAGTTGTCTGCATTGAAAAATGAGGTGAAAGAAATAAAAATGCTTTTAATGCATGTTCACTTTGGGAATTTCTATGAGAAAACTGAATATTATCAGCATTCAGGTTTTCAATGAAAACTTCTTTTAACAAAATTTAAACAAAATCATTTAGTACTAAATTATTCTGAAAGAGGAGGAGGGTAGGTTCTCAAGCAACTCTACTGACAATGAAATTCTTCAGGATTTCACAACATTGCTTCCTACTGTGCTTCCTCCAACTCCAGAGAAAAACAAATGAAAAGATTTGCAAAGCACTAAAATAGTGGCAGGCATATGATTTATTGTACTATGCATGATTTAGAGCACCATATTTACTCCAAGCTGGTAGCACATTTGCAATGGCATTACATGACTTTTCTCAGTAAAAGAAAACAGTGGCGGGAAGCAATTACATGGAAAGGCCCGCTAGCATAAGACATTTAGCCTTCAAAAATAGGAGGTATTAGTTCCTATATAAAAGTTAAATCAAATCATGCAGGTCACACTAATTATTCTCTTTTCAAATCTTGTTGGATATAAAGATTATTGATACTTGGGAGGCAAACCCTGGGACCATTAAAAGCAGTGACAGCCTAGCACTGTTTGCCACATTCAGAAATGAGCCAAATATTATCCCCTTCCTTTCACTTCAGTTTACCTGATTATTTTGAACCTGATCAGTTTCTCTCTCCTTGTTGTCTGTGCGAGAACGGCTAAAAGGAAAACAAAAAATCTCCGCTCAAAAACGTGGCTTACAGAGCTTTTTGTGGCTCTGGTTGCCAAGGAAACCATACAAACTCCTTTCAGAGAATACCCTTAACTGCTTAAGCTAGTCAGGCTTCAACCTGGTATCAGGGAAAGAAACAAAGAGTGAAAACAAACAGGACAACATGGTTGTAAAACCCATCGGGAAGAGAGAGAAAAATAAACTAAAGGATAAAGCATCTGCTAGAGAAGAATATCTTTCATTTAGGCGAAATCAAGGCTTTTCAATCTCTGCCTATTGTTCCTCCTCTGGAGGAACCCGTTACTTCAAATAAGTGGGAGAGAGAATAGGTCTCTTGTTTCAGTTACTGAGTTGATGGTGTTACAAATCATCTGTCTTTCGGAAAACCATCTATTAGTGTTCTCTGATACTTCATGAAAAGGAAGCTGATTAAAATTATTAACAAAATTATCTTCCACTTTTTATTTTGAAGTGTGATCCCGGCTCAGAGTGGAACAATGTCAGTAATTATCTCTGGTTTAATCAGATGCCTTTTGTACAGTTTTTGCTCTTCCTCTTCCCTCCCCCCTTTCTCATTTTCTTTTCTGCTTTTCTCTGATTATATGTCTCAGTGGTTTCATTAAATGTTTAGGGCCAAATTCTGGCACTCTTCAGCTCTGGCTAGAAAACAGGCATATATTAATGTTGCAAAAGCATCTATATTATGAGCCCATGTCCTGGCTAGCCCAGATCCTGCACACTTCATATCCCTCCTCTACAACATCATTCCCTGAAGGGGTTGGTTGTTCCAGGAGCAGGAGTCAATGCATGGGTTGGGGCGCTTAGAGCCATGTGTGCAGGGCTTATAAAGTGTGATGATCACATCATCCGATCTTCTGGGCCCACCCTTTCTATCCTCATTATCATTGCATGGGAGTGCTCCATCGTCCTGGAATGTACCTCATGGCTCCGCTGCAGCCGTGTGAGACGCCACGCTCGAGCTGAGCTTGCTTTGCGGCGTAAATCTGAGGAGCAGGATGGCTGAAGGTGGAAGAGTACCTGCCCTCAGACCACTGGAACTTGCAAGTGGCAGAAAGAAGATCTTTGAACTTCAGAGGTTAATCCCAGGAGCTCTCATACCAGGTTAAATCAGGTTTACAYCACAGGTGTCAAAGGACGTTCTAACGTAATAGGAAACTGAATAAAGGCAATCAAGTCTTAAATCACTAGAAGAAACATTCTGAACTGATGCCTTTTTCTGCCAGATTCAGAGGAACAGAGTCCCAAAAGCATAGGCTGATCATAAGATGGAAATCAATCAAGGATAATTCAGCTGCCACTTGGAATAATAATTAAAAATGAACAAGCAAGTCTATAAAAATATTAAAAAATCTACATTTAATTAAACTTCTCTCTGCTCCTCTGGTACTGTAGCAGGGGACTTCTAAGGAGCTAGAAAAAACAGGGGTAAATCACAGTAAGTTTGGGAGGAAAGCCATAAGAGAGCTGGGAGCAAAACTGAAGAACTGCTGAGGCTTCCCTGGAGGCTTTCTAATAGTCACTTGCCTTGCTTATGCTTCTGTCCAGGCTTGGTATTTTCCATCCCAGCTTTAATGTTATTTAAATAAATATAGAAGGCTTTTTTCTCCCCCTCTGTGAGTTTCCTTACAGTTTTCTAGATAGYAGATAAGAGGAAAATATGAAAGAATGTGAAAGAAGCTGTGTCAGAGAAGCGTGTGAGAGTTGGCAAGAAATCTTTGGCGCTATTATGATTGACCAGCTAAGAATGTAGTAAGAGCCAAATAGTCCTCTCTGTGGATTATTTCTGCATAGGGTATTCGTGAGTTTGTGCTTATGGAATTTCTGCTTGATCCTTCCATTGGGAAGTTGGGATTTGGTCTCCATGTGGATTGGGAGGAAAGTTCACCCGCCCAAACCTTCAATTCCTGGCAAACTCAAATATGGTCAGAGACATCTAYACATCATGTCTGATACTAGGGGAAAAAACACATTTTATATACACAATAGCTAATGCAAAACTCCATCTGTATCGGTGAGAAAGGAAATACTCAATAGCTAACAGGTTTTTAAGTCATAGAATAGACAAGCAAATTGTATGTTTAGCGTGTGTTAAAGATTGAGGTGAAAGTGCCCTGTCTATGCAAAAATCTCTATTAAATGTTGGTTAAATACATCTGTAAGTAAATATATTTTCTTTTTTGACAGAATTTTCATTTTATGCACACAGAACTAATATGAAATTCATAAGGGGGAAATTAGATGTCAAATAACTGTTTCTAACTCTGCCYGTTCAGAACTACACGATAGCTACTCTGCTGCTCTGGCTGGCTTTTAAAATCTGTAACAGTGTGGTTGATAAGAATGCTCAGAAACCATTTGCAGCCATACTAATCTAATTCTATATGCTATGCTGTATCTGGAGGCTTTTACTTCCCCAAGGAAATGCTAAATAACCAGCACTCGCTCATGAAATCTCTGCCTCATGTGGCTTTTAGACAACCCACCTGGAGAGGCATACTGCTGAGTTTAAAATGTAAACTACTGTTGAATGTATTTCACTGGGGTAGTACTTATACGACCTTAAGTATTACAGGAGTGACTGTGGAACAAGGGTGTTCAGGTAGCAGCACCACACCTGAAGCCACCACTGAATTTCTCATGAGCCCCCAAGGAGAAGGAGAGCTGCCAGGACAGCAGGAGTTCTCGGCTCCTCTCTCCAGCCCACCTATCCATACCGCCCTCGGCTGGCATCAGCAGCTCTGTGCAGCTCTTCCACTCCCTTGGAGGCAAGTGGCACTGTTGTTTCTGCCCATCACGTGGGTAGTGGTATCTATCTTTTCCTTAGCAGAGGTCGGGCATGGGAAGCAGTAAGCGTTGTTGAAGCAGATACTAAAATCTTCCTTGTGAGTGGGTCAGGGCACCCAGGGCAGCTCTCCTTTCTGTGACTATATCCCCTAGGAGAGCTGTTCTAAATTCAGCTTTAGAGGAACAGAGGGAATATCCTGAGCATTGGAGATGTGCAGGAGCTAGCCACAGATGATGGACCTCCTTCCTGCAAGACATGACTGCAGATACGGTTGCTTTGGGATCAAAATGTCAAACTCCCTTCTATGATTTGAACTTCTCCGACAGGTTTGAGGCATGCAGCACTTCCCCTCCCTCACACACAGAATGAATTAGGAAACAAAATAACAAGGGAGCTCTTTGTCAAAAACGAAAGAGAATGGGAAGGAAAGGAAACACCAGTTCTATCTTAAATCATTCGGAGAGTCCAGATAGCAAGGGAAAGGTGCTGTAAAAGGACCACGTAAAATAAACAGTACTATCCTACTTACAAAAACTTACTTGATCCTTACTAAAGAACCTCATAAGCGTGGCTTCTACATGCTTTAACAATTGCTTAAAACTTGTTTAAAGTTTAAAAACACAGGTCTTTGGGGAAAAATACTGGTGCTGCACATCATTTATTCCAGGTAAATGTTACCAAACATTTGTAGCCACCAGCCAGAGAGCAGGGGTAACAGAGAGTGGGGTGGACAGTGGCAGGATCCTAACATCACCAGGTGCAGAGAAGCAGCAGGTCTGAAACATTATCTGGCATAAACACGTCTCTCATATCTTCATTTTTAATATGTTGTTTATATGTATTTATTATTCCACTTGGAAGTCGGAAGCACTGTTATCTAAGAGCTGTTTGTCTTCCCTTTTCTTTATTACTGCAATCAGCAAGATTGATCTTAATTAAAAGTCTAAAGTTCAATGACAGTTTAAAAAGGAGTACCTATAGCTTTGATGGTCTCTTGAAAAGGCTAGCTGAATTTTGTTTAAAAAAAGAGAAAGCTTTAGTTTTTGTTTTATTTTGCTTATTAAGTTCTATTTCCATGTTTGACTTTAAGAGTTGCCTTTTTAGTGAAAATAGCTATTCTTCTGTGGCTGCCTCTGATAAGCTACTGCTGTACTGAAGTCCCAAGCATGTAGTCTACTTGGACCCTGTAGTGCATTACAGCGCACCACCTGATAGCAATGGCCATTTTTAACAGTATACAATAACATGAAATAACAACTGGTACTTTGTAACTCTACAACTATGTTGTATGATTACAGATTTATGTAGGATTTTGATGCAAGTTAATGTAGCACAACAAATTTTTCCAAGGTGTTAGCCACAACAGCAAATATGACAAAGGTTTTCTTTCCATGCACTGGTCTCCATATTTAATTATCCATAAAAGATGATACACATTTCACAGTGCATAGAAATTTAATATTTACTCCAATCGCATTTTCCACTTCCAATATTTATATGTCATATATCCAGCAAATCAAGAAAAAATCCTGTAGACATCTCAAACTTGGCTGGATTTAGGAGTCTGGGATTTCTTAAACCTGTGCTCCTTCAGAAATGAACCACTTTAAGATAAGGTTAAAATTCTGTCCTTCATAGAGTTCCCCAGTATAGATTATACAGACATTTGTGCACATTTTTCCATAGAGCTCTGATCCATCTTTACAAGAAAGACCAAAGCCGAGTTTTAGTAGTCACATGTGGTCAAGATCTGAGTCTCTGGTAGTAGAGTATGACTCATTAAGATTAACCATAAATAGTTCTTCAGGGTAGATTGTTCTTGTGATGGCGACACAGAACYGGGGAAGGCAGGAAACCTGGATCCTCTGCGCTGTGCCTCACTCTGCAGCGGAGAATCACCTACCTTGTCTACTCTTAAAACACTCTGATATCTTTAAATAGCCTGTAGGCTCTTGTCTTTGTTCAGCCTCATGGCAGACATTCTTAGCTTCTGTAGCTAAGAGAATTTCACCTCAGCTGATAATGATACAGGCCTCAACATCTTCTGTTGCATATTTTGGATGTAGAAGGTATTTTAATTATTAATTAGGGTAACAATTCCTTCTTAATTTGAATTTTGAGAAGCACTTTCTTTTTATGTCTTATTCAAGATGTTAGAATGAAAAGAAAATGCAAATTAGGAACTTATTTGTACATTCATTACTTGTTCTTCTTTTAAATGATAATGTGGGTAAAACATCCAGTTCTGCATAGGACTTCCATTTTGCTTTCTGTATTTGTCAGTCATTTTGTTTGAGTAGAGTCAGCCACAGGAGAAAAAGCTGCATTTAGTGCATTAAAGAGGATCCAAGCCCATTTTGAGTTATATACATTCCTTTGGAAAATAGCTTCTGTGTTGCTAACAGAAAAGACAACATATTTACAGATTTTTCACTCTCTTCTTTGGGGAAGTTACACCCTTTTTGTATGGTGTCTCCACCTCTGCTGCTGAAACTTAAGTAATTTATGYACAAATCAAGAGGTGCAGGACACTTCTGCAAGGCATAGTATAGTTCTATCTCATTCAAATAAAAGAGCGGCATTATGGACTTGTCTGAGTCAAATGTGTTCAAAGTCAAGATGGACGCAGCTTTCATGATAAGTGAATATTGAGCCTAAAATATTAACACAGCAAAATGTTTATGAGCAGGTATTCCGTTTACTCTAATGCAATAGCTTGATCTTCTTTCCCACTGGAATATAACTAAATATTCAAAATATGTTTTCTGGCATTCCAGGGCTGCAAAAACAGTGAAAATTACTGCAAAACACAGTGACATCCACTTGAAGTTGTCAGAAATTCAAATATCAAAATGAGAGATAACTCTATAAAAATAGAGGTATGCACTGACTGATTGGTTAACAAAATAAATAGATCAGAAAGACAATCCAGCTAGAGGGGGTCTCCACCGTTCATTCAGTAATAAAAAATATTGTCTGTATATTGCATTATGCTAGACATACTCAAAGAAATAAACATGAAAGGTCTTCTAGAATGTGTGTAATATACAATAAGTGAAATGAAAAGGTACTTTTCCCCAGGAGGCATATCTAATCTGGGAGATAGACGTTCCTGTGTCATCCACAGTCAAACCAGCCAAACAATATACCAGGGATATATTTTCTCAGGAGAGAAATTGTACAAAAGTGCATGATGCTCTGACTAGACATGCAGATTGCAGTGTCAGTCAGGGGGCTGCTCGTGCAAGAAGGTCCCACCACCATGAGCAAGGTGGGCAGACTTCTGCCTCCCACAGAGAGTGAGGAATAAAGACAAGAGAGAAAGGATAGCGAGAAAGACTCCCAGTCCCCCAGCCCAGCTTTAACACCTTTGCTCCCAGCGTACCCAGGTAATGTGTCAGTGGGGGTGATAAGGACTGTGGGAGCCCAGCAGGGCTATCGGGAAGCTCATGCCCAAGGGTCTCGGATCTGCAGAGCTCCACGGGGGAACAGTCCTGGTCTGGCTGGTTTGGAGCTCTGCCCAGCCATGGACATCTTGAAACCTGACCCCTTTTTCTGTTTCACTTATCCTGTTTTATCACGGGGCAGTACCTCTGCTGTCGCGACAGGTATGTTTTGGTATCTGTAGTAGACTCTGATATATGTTTTCTCAATGAAACAGGCAAGTAGGGACAAAGGTTCATCAGTGAGTAATGAATCAAATGCTAAGGTGGAGACGAGGTTTAATTGTTTAAACACAGTCATTGCAGACATGTATCAGCCTTCCCTTTGAAACCAACTGAGCTACAGACGATGGGCAAGAAAATTTTGGATTTTTTCAATTTAAAGCTTGATCATATCAGCTGCTCCCAGTCTGAGCAGTTACAGGTTCTTTATTTTACTAATTATAAGAGTAATTATGCCATTAGTTCTCAGAAAGTAATTTTAATAATTAGGTCAAACACAAAACAACTCCAATCTCATGACATACTAATTTAAATTGTTTGGATATTGTAATTTAGTAGGAGGAGTCAGTGCTAGAGTCATTTGGGGGATTGTAAGAAGGAAAATACAGCTGGAGAAATAACAGAAGATGAATTCTCTGTCAGAGACATTAGTTAAGTTGTTTCTTGAATGATGTTAAGTGAATAATATTAAAAACTATTTGATAGTGATGACAGATAAAATTATCATGTATTGAAAATATATTAAAGATTTGATTAAAAGGCCATAATTTTGAATGAGCATACCAACACCCTTTCTCTATTACTGTAGTAAAAGAAGAAAACATTTTAAATCCACCCGTCTAATTTTTCTTGAGAAATGAATCCATTCATATCTCTGCATGATATATGGTATTCTAGAATTCAGCTTCTAATCCCAGTTGCAACCTCATAAATCTTGAGCAAAATTTACTGACACCAGGGTTCTCAGGCCAATGAAGTCAGTTACACAGATATAAAATCCATAAACATAAGACACTGGAGACAAAATAGGAAGAAAAAGGAAAGGGAGAAACCATACTCAGCCCAGGACAGGAAATGAAGGCAATTTTGAAATGACTCTGGACCTAGCTTCTACCACTCTTCCATACCTTTAGCGATACCTCTATCAATCCATTTCCAAACTTTTTGTTGGAGATTTCAGTCTAGTGAATTTTTTATGAGATCACTTGCTCAATAGAGTACTTTTCAGTGGAAATAAGAGTGACTGAGTGAGGTCCTTGGTACTGCACAGCTCTGGATTCTTTTTTACTAGAAGTTAGAAACATCTCTGCAAATGTACAAGAATGAAGGAAAGTTATTTTTGGCCAGCCACCCCRAACTGGTCAAACCTGAGTCATCTGGTCTTTGGTAGCATATCTAGCCCAGTAGGTGCCTCTCTTACCAGCAAATCCCACATAAATCCAATCAATAACACATCAAACCTTGTTGATCATGATGAATCAGAAAGCAAGTTTGGCATCTATCTACCTTGTCAAACATTTTATTCAGAATTATCCACTCTGAAAACCCTAGAAAAGTTAGAAAACAGCCACAGAAAGATCACACATCAAATAATTCTTAAATTCAGGATCCCTCTGCCTGCATCTACCAGAAAATGGAATATAATAGCTATTTCCTCTAAAATTTTGCTAGCATTCAAAGTTTTCTTGATTTATTTACCTACTAAGGGTACAGTGGAATGGAAAAACAGATATATAGTCTTTTTGCTTCACATGCAAGGAACACAAGTTGAAACTTTGAAAGCCTATTATGTGAAATACTTTTTCATTTTATTCAAGCAGTAAACATTGTGGTATAAAAATAATCTTTGCATAGAAAACATATCCTTTCTAGCCCACAATACCCTCTTAATTTGATGTTCTAATTTAAAAATGAACAGGACTGGCAGCTTGGTCAAAGAACACGTATTTTTACTGACATAATAGGAGGTTGCTGGCAAGTTTCATTACATTTATTACAACTACCATTGTCTTTAAAAATGTATCAGTGAACAGCGTGATTTTAGAAATTGGTGGTTGCAGTCCTTCTGTGGAAGTATCAGATGAGAAATTTCTTCTTCTGCAATTTGTTAAATAACACAAGTAACTTTACACACCAGATTAATCACTACAATACACTGTTAAGAACTTGGCTAGCATTTACTGAAAATTTCAATTAAAAAAAAAATGATAAGAAAGATGAAAATAAATGCTTCTCTTAGATCTGATTGAAAGTTTTCAAATTCTCAACAACACTATTTTACACTTTTTTTGCTGACATTTTCTTCAAAAAATGCTATAAATTCAAGAAAATATTTGAGTGATTAGTTTAAAAAAAGCTTAAGAATTTGCTTGTGCAAAAATGTTCCTAGAACCAGTTTTTCTACCCCCTCTAGTAARTACTGAATGTTTAAAGTAACATTGATGAGACAACTGTGGTTGGAATTGTTGGGGAATTTTACTGTCTAGAAGGAATGTTAGTACTGGTAGGTTTTTAAGCGTGTCTGCACATGACAGTTATGCCATTTACAAATTATATGCAAAAGAAACCCATTTGCATGCAGTATGGAATGTGAGATTTAGACCAGCTATGAATCCCACAAAAATCCCATGTCACATTACATAGAAATCAAGATGTTAGCCACTGCTTTTGTTAAATTACTTATGCTTACAGAAACATTGACCATGTTTTCAAAACCTAGTGAATGGATCCTTCTAATTGGGTCAGTACAGCTCCTCTAAAGTAGTTTTGCAGAATTGCTCCCATTACTACCTCAAAGGCTGTCATATTTTTGGAGCAAGTGTTGTGGTCTTTATAATCAGAAGCCAAATTCTCTCAACATAGTAAAAAGACATGTAGAAAAAGTACCTTCCAGCCTAGTTCACAGAGCAAAATTCTCTTGGGGAAAATGAGTGGTGTTGACCTCATGGCAGCTTTAGTTTTCACTGGACGGTTCTATAGCAATTCTGCTAAAGTCAGGGGTTTTCCCTCAAAGGCCTTAGTAGCTCACTTCTTGGACAGCCTTGACCATACTTCTCCAGTATTTGCTCCTCTATGATTCTTCTAAGAAGAAAAGAAGGCTGGTCATAATCATTTTCTAATGTTTCAGCCTGCTTTTTTCCTCTCTCATCTGCTGCACCTTACATTGTATCACAGAAGCTAGACTAAATTTTAACCTCTATCCACCTTCCACCTTCTTCTGGAGTCCTGTCTGCAGAGGTTATGTTGGTGACCTGTGACCAAGATATGAATATTCTAAGATTGCACTTCCTCTTCTCTGGCGGAATAATCTAAATTTTCAGAATTTTTTTACTTTAAAATGTTCTTTTTTCTCTCTCATATTTGGAGCTAAACCAGCGTGGATTTGAGACTCTAGGTTGGCAGCAGACAGCAACAGGAAAAAAAGTTGGAGGAACAGGGATTTCTATTAACTTTAAAGATCATTTAGTCATGAAACCCTTTACCACAAAGTGTGTAAGGAACCAATCAATTATAATCAAGCAGTTCAGAGGTCTTTCTAAAAGAAACTGGAATTGGAATAGAAAAAGATATTCAAAACCCCCCAGTGTATTTTGTATAGATGCAGAACACTTGAAAGTTATTTTGCTTTTTTGTTGTAATTAATAGCTACTGAATTTTGCAAATGTATTTGTGACAGACCTTTCTCACAGATCCTCACGCCTTCCCTTACAATCAGCATTGTGCGGGACTAGCTTTGGCAGAAGCACCATGCACCTTCCATAATGCCCTTCCACTTCTGCTGGCCACAAATTCCTTCCTGACAGCAACTGATGGCAGAGATCTCTTGAGGTTACTGTATCCAGCTCTCTCTGTGACTGCACATCCTAATTCAGTTTGATTTGCCTTCACCTATTCACCGCAGCCCCTGAAGTTTCCATCATCACATCCTTCTCTTGTGTCTTCTTGTTTCCAGTTCAACATTTAAACTAATGTCTGTTTAATATTTTTTGGCATGCTTCTTCTCAGTGGTCAGTGTCAGTGACGTATGCAGGCTGTGAGCCCTGAGGCACTCTTTTTCTCACTGAGTCAGTTCTCTCCCTCCACCCGTCCTTCTGTCTTCCCTCTCTGACTTCATGTTTCCAGGCACTGGAAAGGAAGAGGGGTTTGCTGCCTCCATCTTTTTTGCCCTTTGTTATTTTCATTGTGAYGAGCAGTTGACTCCAAGATCTTTCCAGAAGAGTCTTCAACTTAAGTATCCCATGGTTTTCCTAGAGGTCCACTGCTCCATTTCATGCTTTTCTGGAAGAACCATGACTAGCTCATTTTCGGGACCATATACTTTCAGTCTCAAGCAGAGCTTCGCCTGGTCCGTTCTGATGCCTGCTGTAACCCCAAAGTAAAGTAGGCAAGTAATAGTTATTGAACATGACAGAATAAGCATACCAGGCTGGATATTGAGACTTCATGTTTATCTGCGTTACGCAAAACCAAATGGTTGCTTGCTGAAGCATTTCTGGCTGAATAGACCCAGTCCCCCATGTTATTGGTAAGATGCATCAAAGCATTGCTCTCTGCTATATTTTTAAGCAAGGTCTTCTTGGACTCTCGGTCCACATACCCTGAAATCCTACAAATAACTTGTCACGCATTTCAGGTATCCTAGTCTAGAGGATTTCTGTGCTGACAAACACAGCTAGCATTCTAGAAAACTTTARTTCCATTTGATCATATGATATTTTCCTCTAGTCCACAGAAAACAGTCATTTTTTGATATAACCATGACATACAACAGATCTGAGTGCCAACAAGTGACCAGTTTCAGAACATTTAAGGCCACAGCATAACTGTGCGTGTCAGAGCTGTGGTCAGTATTCACCTCCTTCACCATTCAAWATGGTTGGCTCCTGCCTTGGGGCTACAGACGTTCCTGGCCTTTCTGGAATAAGGATCTGTTTGCCCCAGCAGTCTGCCCAGGTTTATTGCAGATTTACTATTTTGCAGCAGTTTTACTGCAGACTATCAACTGCATGGGGCAAAGAGAGAGTTCAAAGGAGAGATAACCAAGCTCCTACTGGGGTAGGAGACACTTCCTGCACCACTTTTCCAGTACGTGGAATGCAATATATTTAATTTTCTCACAAAGGATTCAAGATTTATTAGAAGCAGGTAAATGTCGTTCCCTTTACAATGGAAATATTTTAGTAGTCTTGTAGTGTTCATCACTGCTTTTGTGTGCTAGCCATGAGCTCCCTTAGTAGCTAAAATACAAATAGAGAAAGACAGGTTCCCTGCCCCAAGGAACTCATGATCTAGCCTTGTAAACAGTGTGCTGAAGGTAGTAATGGCCCAGAGAGACAGCAGAAGAAACATCAACAATATGAAGCAGTCACTCACTGGGGACTAGTTCATGTCCCAGCAAAAAGACTGAGTAAAACACAACAAAAAGGCTGAATAAAATAGTTTGCACTGTTTTTTTCTTTTTTTTTCTTTTTTTCTTTTTTTTTTTTTCATTTTGGAAGTGACAGAAACTGAAGGTTCTAGTAACCAATTTCTTACAGGATCTTAAGGAAACATGTTCCAGAAGCACTAGAGTGAGGGTCATCCAAACCCTGACAAGCCCCACAATGACAAGAATTTGCCTTTCAGAAGGTATTTTGATAACATTCGCACTATTGTACCACTATTCACTCTAATTTCTCTTGGTACAAATGAGAATAAAGTTTACTATTTTACATGTGGGCATTGTTCTGTAAAGGGCCTGAGGAATGTTGCATGAACTGTTTGCTTGCCTTTTGCCAGGCAGTTTTACAGAAACTGGCAATAGTACAGTAAAGTCTTGAATCTATTTCTTTGGGAATGAACTCATTACGGTTCACTCGCACTATATTTTAAGCAACTGAGAGAGCATTTTACAAATTCTTAAAAGTACTTAAGAAGTGCCTCAAGTCAGTATAAAAAAAGTACCAAGAGTTAATTCTTAGGCTCTCCAATATTGCAATCTATAAGAACAATAGGCTGAATTAAAAACTGAAAGCACTGTTTAGCTTAATCAGAGTTAATCTTAGCAATGAATTCAGTTTTACTGTGCCAAACTGTTGATTGGACGTTGGGGTAAAATTTCTTTTGCTTAACTAATTATTTTCTGGTCATCTTTCAGGAAAACTGGACGGTTTCCATTACTCTGAACCACTCACAGTATGCTAAAATACTAGTTCATCTCAGCATCTTGTCCAGCTATGTGGGATTTTTTTTCTCTGCTATTCCTCTAGATGAAATATAGATCATCTCATCCCTCTATTTAGTTGTTATCTGCCATTTTGTCTTCTTTAGGATTGCAAATCCAAGTTGTTTTCTGTCTTCATTCTTTACTGCAGCTTTGCAGGTCATACAGAACTCATCAAATCATATTCTCTAAGTTCTGCACTTAACAGAAAGCCAAAAAGCATTTTTTATCTTTCTAAAAAGAACAAACATTTCTATTAAGAAGAAAATGCATCTGACTTGAGTCTGTGACTGATATATCATATCACATAACTATATCATGTGATGTATCACATACACAGTAGGCCTAATTCCTTAGCTCATTCTCTGTCACATTGTAGGATTAAATATGGGACATTTCAGAGCAGAGGGGAAATCAGCTGTACTGATGGCTTGCAGAGAAATTCACACTAAGACCTCTATAGCAACAGATTTCTAAAACAAGGGCCTCATTTGAGGCTCACAAATCCTTACAGTGAGACTCTGCAATTGAATGGGGCTATTAAGGGATAAGTGAAATAGGACAAAATCAGACAAGTAATCACAATATCTTCTACCCTAGATTCACTTAATTTGCCCCATTTTTTTCTAACACTGTCCATTCTCTTCTGCATTGGTCCTTGAGATGATTTCATCGTCACAGTGTCTGCCTGTCTTGAAGTATCTCACTAAATAATGATGTTAGTGTTTTTTGACCTCTTTCATTTCTCCTCCACTGGAGGAAAAACACACTCAGAAAAATTTTTAAATTTAAATCGTAAAACTACAGGTATTCCCTGAGCTGAAACTGGATAGTGCAAAGGACAAAACACTGGACCTGGAGAATTCAGAAGATAGGCAATGTGACCAGCTCAGTGGCTGGCGGGGGGAAGAGCAGGAGAGCTACCGTCTCCCTCTGGATTGGTCACTGGCTTATTGAGATGGGTGCCTTGGGTTCATCTCTACGCCTCAGTTTCTCATCTGCAAAATGGAGACTAATTGGACTGTACGCTGGGCAAATCAATGTCTCTTTGCTTTTAGACCTCGAGAAGAAATATTTTGGTGTTAATTTCAACCGGCCAAGCTTATCCATTCAATGGAGTGCGACGAATCCGCCTACACATCTCTAGTAATGAAAAAGATGATAGTGGAAATACTCTAAGGATGTGGAGTATGGTTACTAATGTATCAAACTCCATTTGTTTACTGCTAACAAGAAAAACTGAAGGAAGTGATTTTAAGGTGAAGAAGCTGTAAAATACTGGCATGAAGTCTATTATAGAGCTCCCCCTAATGGTGCTTCTATAAATATAGTTACACAGTTAGGAAGTCCTCAGGTACAGCTCTTCCTATTTGTGCAACAGTAAAGTTAATCCAAAGTGGCTCCGTTTGTAAATGCCTCACGCTGCTGCTCCCCCGACACAGCTGGCAGATACTACAAAGCAAGGCCCATATTTTTGTCATTAGACTTCAGAGATCTCTCTCATCCCTGAAGATAAATAGGCAAGTTCTGGTGGTGGTACTGAACCATGGCATTGTTGAAGGCCTCATAGAGAGGAAACAACGGAACAAATATTAAGAGCATTTGTTGGGTTGTTGTTGTTTGCATTTTCTCTCACTAATAGCTATGCCATGTAGCATAAACTAGCTCATAATTTTTGAATTCTTGAGCTTGGTAACACTGTTAACATATAACAGCATTTGTATTTGATGAGCCTCCAAAACAAACTAGCTGATGTGAAGTAACGGGGAAACTTGGTCATCAAATACAAATTCGCTATTACAGGCTAACAGTATTGCCATGTCCAAGTACTGAAAAATCATGTGTTGGATCCCCTAAAATCATAAAATTCTCTTTAAAATCATGTCTGTTACATAAATAAGCACATTTCGGTTTTGATTGTTTTTTTACATTGTCTAGTGGTCCTTGGAGCCTTCAGGCTACATATGAGTGATGGTTTTTATTTCCAGATTTTTCCCACAATATATAGCCTAGAAACATTTTTATTTAATATATGAATACTGACATTTTAACAAAAATCAGATGACCCCTAAAACTAGGCCTTTAATGAAGGCATCAAGACCCTTGCAATAAGATTAAGCTGGGGAGAATTGTATGGTCTGAGCACAGGGCTACTAAGAAAAAATTCTGAATTATAATCATGGCTGGGACAAAAATCTTCACTTCAGTTCCCACACAAAAATCTTTGCCTGTAGTTCAACTTGTGTATCTGTGCAACAGAGATAATTTGCTTTATCCCAGGGCTTAACACATATGGTGATTTTACCATTTATCTTATTCAAATATCTTGAATGTAAAAAAGACTTTATAAATTTTGCATACTATTATTCTGTATTGTTTTACCCTCTAACAAACAACACTGTCTTCATGTGCATTCAGATTTTTAATTTTCCTAACCAACATGCCTAGGAACATTTTCTTTTAATGCAGCTGGGACGGTGGAAAATAACTGTCTGGGGGCACCAAACCAAGCATTAGTAAAATATCTGCACCCAGTTTTCCTGTTATTCTCCTTAGTCGAGCTCCCAGGGTTGGCTGCCTAGAGTGATGCAGCACTGCCTGTCAGTGCTAGCGGAATATTCCGTTATACATTAAACAACGTTTTCCAAAACACATGAGTTATTTCTCACTGAAAACAAGAACAACAAAATCCCCTGGAAGAAAATTTAAATCATTTATATTACCCAAACAGTAGGACACAGACTATCAATACAGCTTCATTCATGGTGCTGTTGCCAGAGTTACACCTAACGATCTCCTGAGATCATCCTCATGCCCTAAGATGGTCCCATGAGTGTAGACAATAATTTAGCATGACTAGCTGTAGCGATTAACTTCAAATGACCGACTATAACATGGTAAGATACTTCTGAGCCTATGTCAGAACAACAGGCTCTCCAATGAATGCTGTCTACAGTATTTTGCATTTATATCACTCCCTTCATCCAGAACACATTATAAATATCAGAGGTTTTTGCTTCACTTCTGACAGAAAGATAAAACATAGTTTAATAACCTCTACTGGGAGTGGAGTTAGGTATCTGTGATTGCTATGAACAACTCAAGTGAACAGTTCAAGTTCCAGTGGTTCTGTCACCCACATTTCTCCAAATAACCAAGTGCTGCTGTACTGCCTCACTTTAAGCACCCAAGTTAGAAATTTCAGTCCAAGTTATTTGCCCAAGGTCATTGGCATATGACTCCCTTAGTCTGCTAATGCCCCAGTTTCCTACTCTAACCACTAACCCCTATATGGGAAATGTATTACTTGTTATCAGAGAAGTCAAGTACATGATTCACACTTTGTGGAAGGTTTCATATTATTCTTGAATAACGTAACTCACATTTTTCAGATTTTCTAATGTGAACCAATATAAATCACTCTTAGAGCTGGGTATACATATTTTTGGGGGGAAACTTCCCCTTTATTTTCATTTGCACTTCTCCCAAGGGCATATCTGAAGGAAGTTACTGTACACATGGTGGATGTGGGATTTAGTAAATAGGAAAGACATGAAATTTAAGTGATTTTTGGCAGTTATCCCTTTGTAAATGTTAGCTTTTTCCCTGCAAAGGGTGTGTAACCCTTAGTGAATCAGCCTTTTAGTGTTTTATTTGGTAACAGACTTAATAGTATGTTGTACAGTGTCTAAAGGCTTAAGATTAAAATGATACGTATCCGGTAAAAGGACTAAGCTAATCCCCACCAGCTGGAATACAGTGCTGAGGGGCCCTCCTTTCTGGATGGATTTTGCATTGGAATTAAGACCTCTTCTTAAAACAAACGAACCAGAGTTTGCAGAAGTGAAGACATACAGTAGTACAGCAAAATGAAGTTGCAGCAATAAAGCTGCAGAAACCCTTTTGACTGGCTCCAATCTTCCAGACTAGCACAGAAAGAGCAACAATCCCTTTTTGCTGCAAAGCAGGGGCAGACAACCCTCTCTCTGCTGTGTGCAGGCATCAGTCTAATAAAAAGCCTTCTTCCCGATTTGGAAGTCGTATTACTTTTGGATTCAGATGCTTCCAAAAATATACGAGATGTAGAAAACACTCCTCATTTGCCAGAAACACATTGGAGTTTTGCTTACATTACATTCTTTCCTCGTATATGTTTGAAAAAGAAAAAGAGAGAGAGAGAGAGGGAGGGAGAGAGAGAAAAGAAAAAAAAAAGACCATAATACTCTGAACTAAAAACTTTCATCACAATGATAAGATATAACTTTGGGTAAAGAGCCTGGGAGACAGCTCTGTCAATACTGTCTTGAAATCTTCTTTTACACCTCTTTCTGAAGTATAAATATGGACCTCATCCAGTTTTCCCAATCAGAACGACTTTGGCTGGGGGAGGTTGGTATGGAAGTCATTTCCCTTTTAGGTGCAGTAGCTGCTTTCCACAGACTCAACAAAGACATGAAATATCATTAACATCTGATTCTGAAAGGCTGACAACCACTTCTTTGTTTTGCACAGCCGTCCGGGAAAAGCTGCTGTACATTACCATATCGCTAGCAAAATTATACCTATTAAGCTCTGATAGGAGCTCTGGAATATTTCTCTCATTTGTTCTGGGATACAGTGATTGAATATGTCTGTTGTTTTCACAATAGGCATTTCACATTTTAAACAGATAGTATGTGTAAACATTACTTCAGTTAGGGGTGAGTATTGCTGAACCAGCCTCGTAAGCCTGGCTGACCTATTTGGGACACAGTTTCAAGGAGGAGAGTTAAAAAATATAGATTAAAAAGCCAGGAAGAGGAGGGAGATAGTCTATCCGATGGGTGTTGAATCATACAAGATAATAGTCTCCTCTTTCTTCAAACAAGCTGGAAGGCTCTACAGGCCTCAGCAACTCTTCTCTGTTCTGAGATGGAAGGAAGCAAGTTGAAAGTCTTGCCTGGGGGATTTCTCAGCTCCAGAACTCATTGAAAGAGAAATAGGGAAATGCCACTTTTTATGTGTGCTTATTTCTAAAAAACAATCAAAGCATTCTTCTAAGTTATTTTTAAAGGTGCAAAAAGCATCTTTGTTTTCCTCTAATTCTCTCTAACAGCCCATTGAGATCATGCTAATAATGTTAAAATGTTCTATCAGAAATTAAACTTCTTGGGCATACACAAGATAGGGGAATTATTGCTCTTTTTTTTCTTTTTTTCTTTGGGTTGACAGCAAGAACAGAAAATAGAACTTTCAAGTAATGGAATTAACTAATTATTTGCAACTAAGCAAATCAGTGCAAACTCTATTTTTTTTAATACACATAATTAGTGTAAAATAAACCTAATACTACAAATAAAATGTTTTATTTGAAGGAAAGACTTAAATTTGCAGGCCCAACTCGAACCAATTTAAATCTCTCTCAGACTCTGAAACCTTGTAACGAGGATAAAAAAAAAACCCTTCCCAATTCCTTTGTCAGGAAGGGTAGTTAAGTATTACTATCATCCCATTTTATGAAGAAATGGTCCCAAAGAGAGGAAATGGTTTGGTCCAAGGTCAGAAAGAGTTTTTGTGCCAGATCTGTGAACAGAACTCTTATCTGCTGCCTTCTAGGCATTTGTTTAAACCACATCCTTCCTTCCAAAGCACTGCAACTTTCTTTCACCCCAAGAAACAAACATTTCTTTGCTGCTTATTTTTCCCCATAAAGCACCTGAAATCTAAACTGGAAAGAGAAGGCAAAAACACTGCACAGTGTACTTATGCACCTTTTATGTTCATTTTTCATTAATATTTCAGTGAAAAGGTTTACTGGAAATTCACAGCAATGATGCATATTGAAGTATTACACAAAGATGCCTACCACTAGTGTTGCCAAGTGACATCTTTTAAGAATATGAGCAAATGTTTGATATTATTGCTACTTTTAAAATTCTGCCTTTGGTGGTGTTTGCAGAGAGACCTACAAAAGCAGTAAAATCTGATAAAATTCACTCTTGGTGAGGCCTTGTATTCACACTGGCAGGTAGTCCTGAAAGAGGCGTTCCCCCCCCATACAGCATAGCTTCACCTTTTCCAGAACTAATGTGTGTATATAAATAAGATAATTACACTTGGAATATACACAGAGCCTGTGACACTTTTCTTCCCTTTATTGGAAGCTGTCCTTCAAAGTGCAAGTTTTCACCTGGAAGGGAGGTAAGCTGTCAGAGGATGTCAGGAGATGACGTTAGATGATTCATAATCATGTTGCCCTCTCCTGAAGTAGGACTCCAAGATCAAATACGATGTATTTGACATATTTCAACAAAAAGTAACCAAGGCTGCATTTTGAACTTTTTGTTAATTTATCTTAATAAACTGTCTCCTCATATTTTGATAGATATTTCTGTCTTTCTCCATCAAGAAAAAAAGCACAAGACAAGATGTGCCTTTCAAACCCTCACTCCATTCCTTCACCTCACTAAACAGACCATTTGCAATCACTTTATTAGCCTCCTTGCTGCCACTATATTGCCAAAGCCCTCCATTCCAACATCTATCTTTTCTTGGTGTTTGGCAACTGACTGCAACGTCGCAAAATTTCCTACTAACAACTCAGTCACTGTACAATTTCAGATAATATATTAGGCAAAATTAAAGTGTGAATGGATGCAGTTCCACTGGGCTTTTTTACCTGCTTAGAGTGTTTTTTTTAATTTTCTCCACTAAATTAATAGTTAATTTGATGGGGATTTTACTGAAGGGCATTTTCACCTGGAATTTCTCACATGCAATACAGTTTCAGCTGAGGTTTGTGTACAAATACAGTGATTCTTCTCCATTTTGGTAGCATAAGTTCTAAAATACATGTCAGATCCTCTGAAGAATTTCTCTACCTAATTTGTAACTTAAAAATTTGCATGGCAAATTTCTGTGTTTTGCACTAACATAGATTTAAAACAAAAACCCGCCAAACTCTGCTCTATTTTAATACCACATTTCAAATATCCAAATATACCGATAACAGACTCTTTGTTGGGACATCTGACCTTAATTTTATGAATAGCGTGAAGCAATATCTGGTTGTTGAAATAATAAATTACTTTGCCTTATTTTTAGATCCCTCACTTTATTTGACTTAGCAATTTGGTTCCTTAATATTTTTACCAAAAAAAAAAAAGTTTAAATCCTTTTTAAAACTGCTGCCACTTGTACTTTATTCAATTCAATTAGCTTCTCTGAAAAGTCTGTCTAAATTCCATTAATACCTGGCCTATTTCATTAGTTTAAGTTCTTCTTCTCCATTTGTCTCTCTATTTGAGACAATCTCAAACAGCCTTGGAGTTTTAACCTTTTTCCAACATGTGTTTTCCTTTAAGATGCCTCTTTCTTGGACACAGTTGTACATTCATGAATGTAGTACACAAGCTGAGAAGAACAGTATGGGAGGAAGCATTGATATGATGAGACAAGCTAAGCAGCTACCAAGGAGCTAGGGGACCTAAATACTCTGCAGATGTGGGTCCGACCTCAAACGAGACAGAAGCAATTTGTTTAAAGTAGCAATGCAAATAGCTGCCATTATTATTAAGGGTGTTATTAAACTAAAAGACTGGGCTTTCTTTTAGCTGCATATGCAGGGTAAGATTTTCTGGACAAGACCTCTGCCATGTAATGGATTATTCTGTTTTAGGACAGGAATTCGTCACAAGTGAGAGACTGGCCTGGTCTGTCGTTCCTGACACTGACTCTGAAGAAGATGCCAGCAACGCATTGATATCTCATTCTTCTGTGGGCCAAAACTCTCTTTTTCACTAGCGTGGACCTAAAGCCCAGGTGCACAGTGTCGTTCTACTTAGCTAAATCTCTTCTCCAACAGGCTGCCCTGTAGGGAAGCCAACAGGCATCCTCAAACTAGCAAGAGAAAGAAAGACTTCTTTGGGTCTAGAATACCAGTATTCTGAAAGCAGAGATAAGAAGAAAGAGCGTGTGAGCTATTCAGCTGAAACAGCAACAGTATCGTCTTTATTTCTAACTTCTGTACCTCCACATGACTGGAAACACCTTATTAAAATGTATCAATCAGCAGTAAAACTCTGAGAAGGGCCTAAATCTCCTCTTACATTAGTAGGAAAGTCAGTTAAATCATGGGTTTTCACTACATAGTATAAAGCCTGTGAAAGTGATAGGCAAGAAGGGAAATTGCCACGGAATTAAAATTTGACTACTTTGCTAGCAAAACTTAGCAGTGCTGCCAGAGGAAATGAATCAAGAGAACACAATTTATAAACACAGAAGATCAGACAAAATCGACATTACATATTTACCAAGCTTTCAAAATGGAAACAGCACTTAGCATAGCAATACTTACCATGAAAATATAGTTTAGAACTTATTTTTTTAACTAATAAAGTCCAGGGAGTAAAATATTTGGGGTATTTTAGGAGTAAGTTACAACCTAGGTGAATCTGATAGGGTTCCCTTCAGCTAGAATCAGGTAGAAGCTGTATATCAGAAAAGAAGTTATAACAAAAGGTCCTGTCGTATGGATGGAGCATACATTGAATGTTTATTTTTTCAGATTGAATATCCAGTCCCCATGGTGAAACAATAATGAATGACATCTTACTGACTGCCCAGACAGATCTTGTGTTGCACTTTTAGATAATATGTAGTAATTTGATATCAGTACTCATAAAATCTTATGTTCATGGAAACCAAAGAAAAAGAAACTGCTTTGCCCAAGTTAGGTTTCAAGTTAACAAGATAAATGTTGGGGKTTTTTTTATTTTAATTCATGACTTGTACTTTAATTATTTTGGGATATATTTCATTTTATTTATGATGTGTTGGGTTTTCACATTTATATTTTTGTTTCAATACACTTGGACAATGTACCATACAGTTTGATTTCATTTTAAACTCTTAAATTACTCCTTGTGCAAGAGGCAAAAATCACATAGGCCTTGATTTTCAGGCACAGCGTAAGGAAACAGCTGTACTTGCACAGACCTTATTACTCTGCCAGACACATGCTCTAGCTTTTGGTCTCCTAAAACTAGATATTAATCTTAATATTAATATTGATCAAAAAAAGAGGACTTTGCCCATGAAAATATTTTGAAAAAAATTAATAGTTTTTCAGAAAGTTTTTCATAGGTTATTTTTCCTAAATTCTGACAAAAAGTCAATGTTTTCATGGAAAGGAAACATGACTGATTAAAAAAATTTTTTTCCTTTAAAAAAAACAAGCTAATTTTATTTCAAGAAACGGACCATCAGAATGTCTTGCTAATCACGTTTGGACAAGGGTATGTGTACACTGAATATCAGCCTACCAGAAATGGCCCTTGCATAGTCTGTAGATATGACCAGTTAGTCATATGAAAGGTGTAAGGCCTGGTAGCAAAAAGAGGAATAATATTTATTTGAATTATAAAATGTCCACTACTGAGATGGAACCAATCCAAGCCTCACAACAGCTTCAAAAGAATTAAAATGACCACTTAGATTTCCTACTAGTAAATAAACGGATCGTACCACTATAACAGTCTGAACATTGGCAAAATAAAAGCAACACACACATATCTCCAAAGAACTATAGAAATTCCTAAACATACCCAAGACATTAATAATTGAAAAAACACAGGCAGGTACAGATCTACTGCTAGCTGTTGTTGGTAAATCTGTAAACAGTGATGCAAAAAAGGCAAATACATTCAACAGAGTTTTCATCTGTAATTAAGCTATAAGGCATATAATGTCACGTAATATTATTTTGGAACAGAAAATTACCATCTGTAATTCTGAGGATATATGGCTTCCCCAGACAAATTAAAACTTTTTCAAAATGCAGACCTTAGTGATTCACATCCAAGAGTCTTAAGAGAGTTAGCTAGGAAGTTAATTAATACACAAAAGTATTTAGACAAGGGAAGTAACAGGGTGAATTCAACCTTACATCTGAAGATGCACTGTCCAGAAGTTAAGTTTACATGAAAAGAAGGTGCAATTTGCAAGCAATAAAGATAATCAAGTTGTTCATCAGTTTGTTAGAAGGAGAACCTGATATTTTTAAAACCCAATTATAGATATTCATCTGAAACAAACTCCTTAATCTATTTGGAGGTTAGATGACTGCACTGCTCTTTCCTGGGCTTGGGGAGCCCTATACAGTCATGGGTCATGGTGAGAACGCTCTCCCTTTTGAATTATTTTTTTCTTTTCATGTTATGTCTCTCTTCTTTTGCACTGAGGGAGGGAAAGGAATTCAAGCTGTAGTGAAACCAAATTAATTATATGTACAGTCTATATATAGCTCTAAACAAAGCCTGTGTATTAATGGATGATAAAAGAAACTGCAGTTGAAACCCCCAGCTTATTACAATGTTGTCTCACATAATGTTAGTAATATTTGGCACTCACTTCATGTTCAAAGCAATTCAGAAACATTAAGTAATTAACCTACATATGATTTAATGCCTTCTGCCAAAATTGCTGTACACAAGCAAGTAGCTAAAAGAAAAAGGAACTAAAACCAGAATTAATCTGAGAATATGAATAACAGGTATAATAAACTTTCTTTCCATTTTTTCATCTAGATTTTTTGCTAAAAGCATTTTACATTTTTTATGAACATGAGACCAAAACTTGTGATTCTTAGTCATACAGGAATCTCACTGAACTCACAAGTAGACCTATGAAGCCTGACTATCCATGACTGATGACTGGAAGCCTGGACAAACTGGATTAGATATTGTATATATAGCACTTACCCTCCAGAATTCTGTCACCCACTGGCAGCTGTTGAACAGCACAACAGTTTTGTAATATACATATAAATGAAGAACACAAAGCCGTAAAAAGGGAGGTTTTGCTATTTAAGGGAGCACAAAGGACTAAGGAAGGYTTTCTTGCTGCGACAGATTCATTGTTCTGAGCAAAAATCAGAACTTCTGAATAACAGAGACCTAGTCTGGGGTTGTGGGTTTTTGGCTTTGATTTCCACACAATTTTTTTTTTCTGTATTATTTTCTGAGTTAACCACAGTCTCTGCCTCCATGGTGGAAAGACATTCTTTTGCTCCCTCTGCCTGGCAAATAATTTACTCCTTCTTTCCCTCTTCACATCTCACCTTTTCTTGGGAAGGTGGACAATCTGCTGAAGAAAGGCTAATGATTCATTTAGCTCAGCAGAAGATCACAACCAATTATAAAATGCAAGCGACCACAGCAGCAGCATAAAGACCCTGGTCATGTTGCTCCACACAGTCCTCAAACAAAGTATAAATCTGCATCAGTTTCTTTCACTCCTTAAGCCCCTCAGCTATGATTACATTTTTACTCTCAGTGTGGCTATTATACATTTCTCTAATCAAAAAATCATTTTGAATATTATTGTCTCCAGCTTCTCACCTAGGGATCTCCACATGTGCTGTAGTTTTATCAAGCCTTTGGTGAGTTTAGGGTCTGCGGGGCTTGAGAATGAGATAGGTGACTGCTTAAGGAGTTTTAAAACAGAAGCCAAAGCTGGAGATGGATCAGTCAGCAGGTATGGTCAAAGAAGAATGCTTCAGTTCTGGATGGATAGAAAAATATGACTGCAGTGAAGTCTGAAACCATCTGGGGAAAAAACAAGCAAAAGTAATAGAAAGAGGCAGCAAAAAACAAGCTAAGCAGGGAGGCCTGGAAGTTTAATTATGAATGATAAGTCTTGGAAAGAAAGTTACCTTCTCTATTTTTTTGCTGCACAAGCATCAGAGAAAGAGGGAGCTTGGTGACAAGTGCCAGTGGGGGAGAGGTACCAAAGGACACATGAAGTACCATCAAGACACAGACGGGCACAGAACGAGCTCCGCATGCGAAGGAACCACGGAGTCCTACACACTACCACAGCGCTCCAGGAGCTGTGGCCAGGCTCCATCAGCTGGCACAGTCCTGACACTAAATCACTGTGAAGAGCTGTAGGGGCAAAACGGGCTCCACAGGTTCAGTCTTGCACACGTTAGAAGGGATTGGGAAGATCCTGGAGATAAAGGGAAGACAGTTTCCTCAATCCTCCTCCTTCCCCTTCTCCTCCCATGCGTCTCCGGTCGCTAATTCTCTCCTGCTCTCACTCTTTCCATTTAACGAGGGGTGGGGGGCAATGAAAGGGGAGACGACGACTCGGCCGGTTTGACAGCTGCTATCCCCAGCTGGGCGCTTTGGCCAGCAGAGGGGTCTCCACCAGTGGCGGGGAAGCCATGCGGAGCCGGGCTGCTTGCACGTCTGTATGACCAGCCTCTGAGCTCACACTCAGGAGAGGTGGAATATTGGATATCATTTTGGTCAGGACTGAATCTATAATTGAGAAGATGAGAGTTCATTACAGATTTTGGCCTTGGAGTGCTTGTCTTGGCAGGAGGCTTGGCTGAGTGTTAAAATCATTACTGAGTGGCCCAAATCTAAACAAACACCCACCTTTTCCATTTATTACCAGGATGAAATGACTTGCCTTGTAGAACTGAAATACCTATAGTTGTCAGCTTCTCATTTCCCAACGGTGCTTAAAATTCTCTCTCTTATGTTTAGCTCAGGTTTAGCTTTCCCTTATGTTATTCTACTGACAAGAATTATGTATTAAATTACGAAGTTATCTATCGTAGAATAAGAATTTCACTTCAAGCAAGACAGAGGTTTGTTGTACAGCACTAAGAATTTCTGTTTCTCTGATATAATGTTGTAAAGCAAGACAAAGGTTAAAAAAAAAGAGGAGGAACATTCTAACATTATGGTAGATGAAAATTCAGACATATACACCAAGTGAGCCATTTTTCGTCAGCATCAATAGGTAGCTGGATGGAACCAGACAATATTCTTACAGCTGTATTTTTTTGTCACTATAATTAAACAATCTTGTGGGATTATATGTGTGGAAGAACCACTTTAGTCATTTTAGGGGTTTGTCTTGATTTCTTCCAAATAAGTCTGTCTGTATTGTTCCAGCCCCAAAAAATGCTTCAGGAACTGTGACCCGTTTCACAATTCATTCATACAGGGTACATTAGCATGCAGAAACCACAGCACTCTGCCTAAGAGAACAACTTTTTATTATTACAAAGGAGATAAAAATGATGTATTGTATATTATATTCCATCACTGAAGAACATAATACATGAAATATCCCTCTGTCCCTACCTGTCTATCTAAAGATAGACTGAATGGTGCAGAAATAGGACTACTGACTGGGGGACTTTCCCCCTCTTTTTATTTGTGTGTGCAGAAAATACACATGAAGGAACGTGTAAAGCAGATCACTCAAAAGAGTGATTGGAAACAAATTTAAATGAGTAGTGTTTAAATAATTAACACCTGCCAAAGTAGGAACAGAGGCCTTATTGCTGATATTAAATCATATCCTTTAACGTCTGAAACAGATGACAGTAAGTAATTCCAAAACAGTCAAGACAGGAAACCAATTTTTAGTTCTTGGAAAGTTGAATTAGTTTCAATAAAGTTGATAAAAAGCCTATTTTGATTCTGTTAATTCTACTATGGAAAGCTGGTTTTACATTAAACTTTTTTTCTAATTTAATATACTGTAACTGAGCATTTTTGAATCATGATTTAAAGTATACTCATTATTCAGTAAACTAATGATGTATGTTCCACCTGGTTGCTGCAGAGCCCTGTAAGTAAAATCTGTGGGTAGAATCTTGTTACCAAGAACAAATATTGGACTTGCCAAGTTTCCAGTCGGTAAATATAACTCACAATAGCTATGCCAGATAGGCAAATAAGGATGTTCCCTAACAGAAGAAAAACTGAAAAAGAGATACCATGTAGTGGTTCCATCTAAAGCTCAAGTTCTGGAAAAACACCCGTTTGCAGACACTGGCAATCTTGCCCAAGTGAAGACTGTGGCATAGCAGTTTGGAGCAATGCCTAGATTTTATGTTCAGAAAGAGTAAGTTAGCAAATATGTGTGTGTTAAAATAACACTAATTCTGAAACACATATGAGTAAAAGCAAAGCTATTCTGGCCTTCACCTTACTCCTAATTCACCTTTCTGTCTCTGGACAATTCATGTTTGTGCTGCCTTGTTAGATCACAGGTTGGTTGTATTTGGAGACTCTTTTCTAGAGAAAAGTATTCTTACATATTATTTTGCAGTATCTGAACCTCTTCCAGTGATTAATGGTTTTTATCAACAYAGCATGACTCCGAGGTGGGGCTGGGCATGCAATGGTCTGAGCCCAGGAGACCTGAAGGACTGTCCAGACCTTTAAGCTATAAACTGTGGTGAAGACCTTCCCTTCCCTGGCACAATGGAACTCTCTGCCATAAGGACAAAGGGCTGCTGTGTGGAAGAGAGCACTTTCTGGGGACTGAAACTCTGCGTTAATTCTCCCAAGAAACTAAAGACCACGACAAATCTCAACACTTTCTGTTTCAAACACAAGCCTCAGTTCTTTGCCCTGCCTTCACTGACATAGAGATGCCTATTTGAAATAAAACACATCTTAAGAACCCTACTAAACCCAGACTAGGGTACCATCTCGAAATACCCACCCGAGGTCCCAGGTAAACGGCTGTTTCACATTGCACATCACTCTCAGCAGGCCTGGCAGGGCTGATAGCAATAGTAAGATCTAAATCGTACACGCCAACTGGAAACTCAAGCAAATGGCAACCCAGACCCCAGAATGGTGTTGCACATGCTTCTACAACTAAAGGATGAAAGAACCAAGAGCATTTGAATGATGCATAGTTCTATAGCTTAATGCACGGCTGGCAGACATTCAGCTCCAGTAGCAATGGCTGTGGTATAAGAGTTAACTTAAAAGAGTACTTTACAGATGAGGTAACTAAGGTACAGACGGATCAAGTTGTCACTTGTTCCTCTAGGATTTGAACCTACCTTCTCAGTTAAAACATCCTTCTTCCGTATGCCTCATTTCCAAAGCACAACCAAGGATGTTGGAGCAGCTACGGCATTCGTAAATGAGAGCTATGGAGTGTCGCGGTCCGCGGGAGTGACGGGAAAGAATCATACGCATTCACAGAATGCAGGTTCAATTCCATCTTTATTCAGCAATTTGCCCATTTTATAAGTACAGGTATTCGGCGCTCTGGCCCTTGATTTGTGGTTCATACAGATTATGTCACAGGTAGCCAATCATTGCACCGATCACGCACGCAGCGGTCATGTCCTGTACCTTGCTGCTTGTTTAGCAAAGCTGTCTAGCCCTTAACCTTGGTTCCCACTGGCTTCTGCTAGCTTATCTGTACTTTCTCAGGATGTATCATTCCCAGCTGCACCAGTGTCCTTGGTAAAACTACTTCAAAGCACGTAGCAGTGGCTATAGCCTGAGGCCTAAGGCTTCAGCAAATTTAGCTACTAATGCTAAGCAAGTTGTGCTAAGCAATTAATCCTAAAGAGTGTTAGTTCTATGCTCTATATCTCATATAGATTATTGTTCTGAAGCACCGCAAGGGCCCCAGCAATGGAGGAGGGTGGTAAGACTCGGAGGGGAGGGAATATTTCATCCCTTTGGTGGCCACAGTTTGTTTGGGAATAAACTCAAAATACTGAACGCACTGACATCAGACTCAGGCTCCCTTTGATTTTACGGTGAAGAGAACAGAGGCCCTTCTTCTATTTACAAATAACTGCACTATCTTTCTTTAGAAACTGTATTTTTTCTGCAAAATATGTGATTTGACTCCTTACTGCCATTTTCCCCTCTGTTTACCCCCCTCTAGTCACTTCTTTTAACAACAGAGAGCGGGGAAGCTCTGAAAAACTCTTTTCTTTGTATTTGAAGCAAATGGACACAGAAGAGAGACTCTCAGAGGTTTTGAGGTGGAAGGAATAAAAGTGGGCTTTTTGCTTTTGCTTTTTCTCCACAATGAATCATTTCATTCTGTGTTCAGTGCTTTACTCCCCAGAAGCCCCTCATCTATACAGAGCAGATATGTATTACATAATAAATATCGGGTACCTTCAGATACCAATTTTGAAAGTAGATATTTCAGAAGCTGTATCTACTTTTAGACTTATAGCAGAGCCTTGTCCATATGAGAAACTAAGTATTGGTAAAATCAACCATGTCCGCTTTCTGCCCTTACATTCCTAAGTTTATTTTTTTTGTTTTAATTAAGAAACCACTTCCCAATTGTGGGCCAGAAAAATATGTGGGGGCTAAAATTAACAGCTTGAAACCAAAGAATTTTTTTTAAATGCCTTTAGTTAAAATGTAAGAAGAGGTTTTCCAGGTGGCCTGAACAGCCACGTACCAGGAGAGTCCCAGGGGCTCACCGCACCTGGCGGAGCAGCGACTTCCCTCTGCACCTTCCACTGCTGAGCGGGAGCTTTGCCAGTGCCGTGCACCACCAGAGGGAGAGGGACACATTCCCCTCACCTCTGTCAAGATATGGTACTGCTGACCTCTACACATCTGTGCTGTGATGCTGTTTTAACTCTTCCTCCCTTTTTGAAGAGACCTGAGATGCAAGGATGCTTAAATAGTCCAACCTATAAAAAATCTACACACAGTGTTGTTACCTGGGCAATATACCGCAATCCTGCCAGTTCTTTTAACAAATCTGCTTTTCATGGAATGCAAGGATTAGAAATTAAGTCTAGAGATTAACCCAGGAGCTGGATGAGAGTAAGTTATTGGTAGAGGAGAACACCACATTTAGCAGTATTTATATTGAAGAGGAACTGACAAGGCTTTGACAGCTCTTATAGTTAGCTCATGAGACAGCTCACATTATTCTAATCAGTTATGACCTAAGAATAGAAACAAGACACTTTTCAACAAAATGGTACTTCCCATCTTTCTTTGGTCAGGCACAGATACATCAGGTCGTCTCTACTCCCTGAATAATTTTGTCACCCCAGTAAAAGTGACTCATAACTCTTCTTCCTATTTTCTAAGCTCTTCTCTCCCCCTGCCACCCTTTTCTTTCCTTGTCTATGTTCAGTTCCAGTTTGGTTATCTATTTCTCTCCCTCTCTCTCTCTTTTTTTTTTTTCTTAAACTTTTCTAGGAACATGAAGTCAAAAATATCTGTCTATCAATCAAGTACCATTAATTTTCTTATAACTCTGTACTTTCTGTTTTCCTGTCTCTCTTTTCTAGCGCTTTTGTTTTTGTTTAAAAAAAGACCTGCTTTGAATTTGTTTTGGATCCCGGTGCAGTTCCCTCAGCTAGGTGAATCAACATAATGGAGTCCCTCAGTGTTTTCACTGAGTCAGTCAGAAAGGCAATGGTAGGTACAGTAGCTTAGACTATGTTCACAAAGCCTTGCTCCGCCTCTGCTCATCAGTGCAAACCAGATGATTCGCTATATGTAACTCACCAATCATTGTTTGTTGATCTATGCTTTGACAATGCTTTGCATGACTACAAGCATTCTCTTAGAGAACAGCATCACATGATGTGGTGGCCAATTTAACACCAAAAATAACAGGCAGTTAATAGCCTAAATTAAAATTGTCAAAAGCCACAAGCTGCATGCTGATCATCCACATGCTTCACTGCATACTTACCAGTAATAAAAGCAGTTAATTCAGTGCAGCACACAAGACCTTTGATAAAAGAGGAAACTAAATACATCAGTGAGGAATTTGCCTGAAATAATAAAATCAGTTTTCCTGCAGAAACATCATATTGAACAAAGTCTCTCACCTTTTTTTAATCCAAGAAGCCCGTGACCTTTCTGAAGAAAGATCATAGATTGTCTTTTCTCCAAAGAAAAAACAACACACAAAACCAAATAAAAACTATACTAAGTTTTGATTGTTTGTTTACTACCTATACAGATGTTTGCAGGTTGCTTTTAGATGTATTACTGTGACCCCTGAACCACAAGTTTAGAAAAATTCAGCAACAGCATTATGTTGAAAATAAAACAGAAGGAAAGCCTTACCTTTTTTCCACAATACTGCCTGCTCTGTCATAATGTTTCACAGTGAAGGAGAAAAAATAATGGCTTAAGGCACATTGCCCACTGACATGTCATAAAGTTGGTGAGTTTTCAGCCTGAGGTTCTTTGTCCCCATGGCTGCAAATGAAGAGCTATCAGCAAATAGCCAACACTGGGAGAGCAGCACTTCCCATTGAGCCCTGGAGGTCAAAGACAGTCAATGCTATTCTTATTGAACAAAAATATTTAATGCAGTACCTTATTTAGCAAATGATACATTCTAGGAGCACACACAAGATACTGTGTTTTAGTTCTATGAAGAATGTAGACTTCAGCATCATTAACTAATCTGATTTATAATGAAAATTAATTATTATGGCCATTAGACTAAATGGCTTCTGTCATCTGCAAAGACATAATTGGTACAGAAAATTGTTTCATAGCTAAGGAACAATCAATCAACACAAGCTGAATGTACACATGTATTTTTTTTTTCTCTCTCTGTTCTCTCCCACAGTGAATACCCAAACACAGAGTGGGGGACTGTGATGCAAGATGACTCTTCCCACAGGCAGATGCATCCCAGGCTGTATGAGAAGCTGAAAAATGGGGTAGGAAAGAAGAGATGGGTCTTGCAGCCATATGGCTGCGACCGTGTCACACGTTTCTGGAGTCACTACCACTAGGTCAATGCTAGCAAGGGAGTGATACCCCCAGCAGTTCTCTCAGTAAATCTGCATCAGTATAACGATTATACTTATCTCTTTATTTCCAGACCTGCACTGGTACTTAATGGAAGGAGAGCAAATATTACAGAGCTTAAATTAAAAGAAACACATTCTTCCTCACTTTGCTCCCTTCAGAATCAAAATCCTTGAAAGGACAATGACAGATACAACACTAAAAAGCAATTTTTTTCCAATCTCCAGCAGTTCTCTCAGGAGCATGAAATTAACATTGTTAGTTAATTTGAATTTCCTATGCTGTTTGGCTGGTTGATTCTGGTTCAGAAATACATCATAAGCAAAGGTGGGAATTTTCCAAACCACATCTGACAATAGACCAAAGCTTGAATGAATCATTTAAAAAACTTGTGATTAACCAGCCTTTCAATTAAGTCTTCCAAGGATATATAATGTCTTTATTCAGCAAATTTTGCTGTAAATATTCACATTCCGTATTTTAGATACTCTAAAAAGTAGAGACATGCAAAAGCAGCTGGGAGGAAACTAAAGGATCCTGGGAAAAACGTGAAATGGTTTAGATACTCTTTTAAAAAAGAGTTCATATCTGAACTACTTTGAGACTTGCCTACCTAAAAGCTTGAGCTGATTTATGCAAATTCTAAACCCACCATATATTTTCTTTTTACACAATTTAGAAAAAAGAGGTAAAAGTTTCAAATTAGATATACACAAAACATTGTGTATTTCATTTCTATTGTCTTACTACATTAAGTAAAATCAATTAAATCATACCAATATGAGCCACTCTCAGAACTCTTAAAATCTACCTATCAAGGGCTTCACAGCAATATAGCTGCGTTGGTTTAAAAATAGTTAAACTGATGCAATTTTTCATGTGTAGAATGGTTTTAGAAATAGAGAATGTTGTGAGGTTGCTCTGTGGGATAAGAGATTGCTTGTCTTAATCTGCTCCATTCACCAATCTGTTCTTTAAACCCATTCCAGATGATCTGGAATATTCAGAACCATAAATGCATTGAGTCTGGAAATTTGGAAAGAGAAAGTATTGAAAACAGAAGACCTATTTCCTTAAGGAAGAATACAAGAACATCTGAGCTCTTGCCAAAGGGCTTGTTCTGAGTTCTGTATTCAGCTTCCGGGAGGTCATTTGATACAAAAACTGTTCTTTCCATCAGAAGATATGCTATTGTTCTTTGTATATTCTCATACCAGAATGAACAATTAGCATTTTAAGGAATGGATTGACTCCACAGGACATAGTAGCGTAATCACAGTATTTTCGTATCTATGTGGATCTAGTTTCAGTTTGTTGATTAAGATAACCAAACCTAAATCTACCAAAGATGTTTATTTTTGAACACTGGACATATTTACTCATTATTCACAATAGCAGTAATAAAGTATTAAATGTGGATATCTCCTTGAGATGACTGCAGAAACACTGCAAAGGTATACAAGCCTTAATTACTGTTCTCACTTCATCAATGGGAAACAAATTTTCAGAGCAGTAAGGCTGGCTAGCTAATTGTTTAAGAGTACAGACTGGGGTGGAAATGAACAAGAACACAAGAGGCAATCATCATATATCCAACCTTTTCTCTAGGTCAGTGTCACACCCAGAAACTTATTTTTTTCCCTTTCTTTAAGGCCACAAAATACCATTTTTCTACACAGCCAGAAAGTCATGAGCCAGCCCAGCAGAGGCAACATCACTCAGCATCACCTATCAGAGGGCTCATCAGGGGCAAGAGCTGAAAGCAGAACCAATGCACACCTAACTTCCCAGCTCATGTTCTTCTTCTGAGTTTGTAAACACCTTTGCTTCATCCACAGTAATCAAATTCCTAACTGATATCTTTTGGTATCTTCCAAACTGGTGTCTGGCTTTATAAGTACGGATGTCAAAATGTGTTCCAATAGCACTTGGTCCTTCCCTTGACTGAAACGTTTTGTAGCTTACAGTATAGATGATTGCTTATAGCTAATATTATTGAAGAGGTGGGTAGGTGGCTAAGATGAATGCCTCATGTGGCAGAGGATACCAAGTGTTGGCTAGTGGAAAAAAGACAGAGGACAAGCAGCTGTCATAGAGTGGCAGTTTGTGCTATGCTCAGGATCGCTGAAAAAGGAGAATATACCAAGAAAGAAACATCTGTATATTTTGTCCCTCTTTACCAGGCTTTAGTGTTCTTACGTGCATAGCTTCTCCAGACCTGTCGTGTTTTCCACTCCTTATATTGCTTTTATGGATTTGTACACATAGGGGAGAAAGGTTTTATGTGTCCAATAAAAAATGTGAATGTGTAGGTATATTAACATGTAGGGTAGCTTATAATGATTTCCAAACTGTACAAACTATGAAGAAAAGAAAGAAAAAGCAATGAGAAAATTATTCTGATAACTTTTATGAATGTGCTCCTTCCACTGTTGTTGCCTACAGCTAACAGTAGCTGAACGATGAAAACACATTGGAAGATAATTGACTGAACCTCAGTATTTCCCTGACACAGGTGCATCCGCTCCCTTTTTGCCAGCAAGATATCTAGGAGGGTTTCTGAGTTATGATCAGTGAAGATACAAAAGCAAACCCACAGTGCAACCCTGAAGGTGAAAGGGACAAAATTCAGATAAAATTGAACGGAGTAGAAAAAAAGCAGAGGCAGGACACTTTCATTAGATGTGCAGTGTGAAGCTCATAATGCTAAAAATGACATTTTTCTGTTGTAAAAGGAGATGCAGGATCCTACGGTTTCCATTTGGTCTGACCAGAAAAGGGCATTTTTAACACAGCTTCCATTTATGTCTCATCTACACAACTGCTCACTATATTATGACCATTCACCCTTGTGCAGATCTAATGAAGGCAGTCAGAAGCATTGCATTTGGAAGATAGGTAGGTAGCAAAGCTCTGGGAAAAGAATTAATCTGAATGTCAGAGCATTTATTGCTGCTGTCAATGCACAGATGAAACTCAGCTCAAATTTTGGGTCTCAGGATGAACTGGGACAGCCAGAATTTGGGGAGCTACCCCTTTTTATTTGTCAGCACAGCAAATCTGATAGAGAAATCATGGAGAGGCAATAAACATCAAAAATCTCAAATTCTGTTTCTACAGAATAAAATGCAGCATCCAACAGCTTTAATGTTCCAGATAGCTGTTGCCTCAGCTTGCCAATTTCAGAGTGGAACCACACTTTAAATATGCTGCAGACTGTAGTTAAGTGTTGTAGTATGTTAAACTTTCCAGTCTTACATATTTCAATTGGTTCTTTGTTCTCCTCCTTCAGAACAGGTTAATGAAGCTAAAGGGAAAGAGAGACAGATTGGTCGTTCAATCAAACTGCAACATATGGAAAATCCAACATTTCTGTGAATTCTAGAAGTAAGTTMACACACCTATTCTGGTGAAATTGGTATTAATAGATACTTATTCTTCTGTTCCATCCTTAGTTTAAAGATCTGTAAGCACTTTACCAACATGAATTAAGCATCACATCAGCTTCCCAGAGAAGACATTACTATATACATGTATACACCCACACACCCACACACATATATATATGTATGTAAATATACAGAACGATAAACTAAGGCAGATAAAGGTTAAATGACTTACCCAAGATCACAGCAAAGTCAGAACTAGACTTAAATCTCTGTAATTCCAGTCCCATCCACGAAATCCTGATCCCACACTCCCCAACTTTGCAAAGAAAAAAGGGGAAAGGGAGGAAGGTAACTTTAACTTAATCCTGCTACATTTTCAGGATCCTTGTGCTGAAGTATCTCGGCTGATGTGCACACAAACAGACAGGAAATCTAAATACTTCCTTTTTCAGTTTAGCTATTACAAAGTTTCCCAGTTCCAAACATACATAAAAAGTGCATTTTGAGCATAAGCATTTAAAGGGATGACATAAAAGTCAGGAAGCAAAAAACAGAACCTCAAAGTCCCAGTAATTAGCTCCACATGTCTAGCTGATAATTAGTGTTGTCTTTTTTCTTTTTTAATAAAGAAAATGAAGACATCAGAATGGATGCTACTTGATTAAATAAGCTATGTAATTGCTAAGGCTGCATAATCACAAAATCAGGGCACAGGTCTTAGCTGAGACCACACGTATATATGTGCTACCCACTGATTTTCCTCACTGTGCCTGTCTCCCCGCTTTCCTCAGCTCCTGTACACGAAGCAGAGAAGCACTCATAAGTAACCCTACTCCATGAGTGCTTCAGAAAGCAAATTACTTGTAAATGTCAAGAATGGCTGATAAGAAGGCAGCAGGCAAGCACAGTGGAGAAAACTGTTCTCTGTGTGCATTACATGCTGAATTGTCCAAAGCATAATCAATAGGTCACAATCTGGCACAGCAGTTTCTTTTCTACTATTAGTCACTCCCAAATATGTAAAACAAGAGCTTAAGAGTTTCAGGAGCTCAGCACCTATCAGAGGGAGCCCTGCAACATTCTCTCGAGGAAAGTTAAATTAATCATTCTCATGTATATACTTTCAAAATGAACAACACCAGTGCCTGAAAAGGGGGAAAAAAGAAAAAAAAACCTAAAACAACAGCAACAAGCTAGGAAATGACTGCAAAATATAACAAAAGGTACCTACTCTRGTTAGGAGTCTTACACTTCTAATCAGAAGTACTCCTTTTGCAAATAAAACCATTCTCATTATCCCAGCTCTACCACTGTTGCCTAATCCCATGCTTTCCTCTTCACATTTACCCGCACAGTCCCTCACCCACCACCACTGCTCACACATTCCATAATATAGCAGTTACTTTAAGTTCGGCTGTAAATAATGCATGTCCATGCCTGCCATCTAAATCCTCTTAAGTTAGAAGTTATTTCCAGTCATAAAATCATAGAAATTAGAGGCAGAAAAGACCTATTAGGTCATTTAGACCAAAACCCCATGCCAATGCAGGATTGTTCCCTCTAGTATACTTTCTAGTGCTTTGTCCAGTCTAGTTTTAAGTGTCTCTGGGGACCTCTTTAAATGTCTCCAAAGCGGTGTTTCTACTACTTCCCTAAGAAGGATATTCCACAGGCTAACAGCCATGCTTGACAAGTGAGTCATGCTTGTTTCAAAGCGTTAGTCATGTTAAAACTCTATGGCTTTGGCTTGTGCCTTTTACTGTCTGATTAGCATTGTCTATGGCATATCAGCTGAGGTCTTTAGAAAGCAGAGGTGTATGAGGAGTCCACTGTTATTGCTACAGTTCTGTAAAATTAATTAGGAGTAATTTAGTGATGGCAAGCTGGTAACCTTCGCAGCAGTTGCATTGCTCTGGGATGTCACAAGAACACGTGTCTCATCCTGCAACCTCTAGCCGAGTAGATCGTTACCCATATAGGTGTTTCCTGCCACGGGAGTAGCATACTATGGGCAAGAGAAATCTGTGACATCTACACAGTGCCATGAGGCAAAATACTTGAAGAGGGATTGAAAAAAGAGTGATGGGCTAGGTACTGAGTCATTCATAGTTTGGGGCAGGAATTTGTAAGAAGAAGAGAGTAATAAGCTTTCTGAGAAGTTTCAGGTACTTATAGCACTGGCTGACATTTAGACCAGAAATTCATGAAAATGCTCTTGTGCTCGATGTGTGAACAGCTTCTGGCCAGCTCTCTGAGGATGCAGTTTGTTGGTCAGATGAAGTCAGTCTACATGCATGTGAAGTGCACTGTCAGCTGTCGACTGCACAAAAGGAGCTTAAAAAATAATAATTTTCAGCTAAATTCACTCTGTGAACTGGCTGCCACATGAGCGCTCACGTCACTCAAGGGACGGGATGAGAACATGCAGCCGGTGTGGGAGAAGGAGGGCAACATCACTGTTGAGCAGAGCCCTCACTGACCCATGCACACTGGCTGTGAAACTACTTTCAAACACTGCTAGCTCATCCACAGTCTTTGCCAACTCACCAATATAGCAACAGAGCAGGATAGGGGGGAAAGGCCACATACCATTTAATTCAAATAGATGCAGTTTTGTTTTAAAGTAAAGTATTGTTTCAGATATGCCCTAAAGTAAACTGAACTTCAAGACCTGTGACAGACACAATGGATAAACTACATTATGCCTAACCCTAATTAACCCTTATAAACATCTGGTTTTTTATATCTATCTAAAGCTAGATAGCTTTGTCCAGAAGGTAGCATCAAATCTACACAAGAAGACAAAAAGCCAAGTAGGAAACACAGAATTGGTACTCCACAATCGTCTGACAGAAAGGGAACAAAAAAATCATAGGAACAGGCAAACAAAACAAGTTTTTTTCTGTGAAAACCCAAGCAAAGACTCCCTCTCACAGAGCCAAGCCTTCCTATGGTCTTTTGCTTCCTCAGAAAGCAACAGCCCTCAGGCTCTGACAGAAATACATATATAAAAATTACTTTCCAAATAAAGTTAAGTGGAGCACGTGTAAAACAGGATTTACCATGGAAGAGTGTATTTGTGTGTGTGCATGCATGTGCACTTGTAGGAAGGAGGGGGGAATGCAAGAGGGTAATTATGTGGCTGGTGGTCAAAATCTTTCCATGGATGCTTGTACAGGGTGGGTGAGCTGTCAACACTTCCTCTGATCCTTGTCATACCATCCCTCAGCTCATGTCCCAAACCAAACAAAAACTTACCTAAAACGGCATATGACTCCATAAAAGCATTATCTGCTCATTTATATTCTGTAAAATTGCTTATGGGCATGAACAAAAAATGCCAAGATAGCCAAAAGGATCACACTTCTGCATAAAGGCTCACTGTATTGTGAGCAATGATGCAGAATGTGATGAGGAAAAACTTTCAACTAGTAAACAGTTCTTTTACAGGATCTGCTGAGGAGGGAACTGTTCCTCTGGCCCACATTCTTCTACAGAAGCATTCACGTTGTCTCCTATACTATGATTCATGTCCCACTTCACCTACAAAATCACACTGTGGTGGGTTGTCCCACCACCATAAAGAATGAAATAAGTAAATAAAAGCCTGCAAATTTAAGCAATAAGCGATACACTTCACCTACTCTGCTCCTGGCTCCATTTCACTCCACGTAGTCAGTCCGTGTAGTCTGGAAAAAGGAGCTGCAGATTGCACATAGGATATGGAGCTTTTTGTGCCAAAGGGACTTAGAAGCTTCAACATCGACTCAGACAGATGTCTTCAGGCAGTGAAGTGGTAAGGAGAGCAATCGAGGACTGGCAGAGTAACGTGAAGACTAGCTTTACATGCCACAGGTAAGACAGATTGAAAGAGGATAGAAATAGAGGGTAGGGTGCAAATGCTGTTGATGATCTGGCCCAAGTTTCCCTTGAATGTTCCTCCTGCAAATACAACCAGTTGCAATGACAGTTGTGACTGCAGCAGCTAGCAGATACCTCACTTAGCATCAGCAATACAAAAAGCCTGGAGGAGAAATCAGTGAGATCCCCTAGCCTGGATATTCACCTCCAAGCTGTGCAAGGTTTCAGCAGCATCAGTTACTCCTCACTAAACGTTTCTGTTCATTTTTAAGGAGTTTTTCCATCAACAGGTTAAGTTCCATATACAAACTCTTACAGAGACAGAAGCTCTGTATGTCATGGTCATGAGGTCTTCCACCACCTACGAGCCTGACTAATGCAATGTATCACAGTGACAGCTAAGGAGGTGGTGAGTGAACTGCAAATCAAATTGCCTCACATGAGGCATTTCTGCCTGCCTGGCAATAATGCTGTCCAGCTGCTGGTTGAGCAACAAGAGGAAAAGGGTGACACTCCATGGCAAAACCACAGAAGGAACATCTTCGTTCAGAAGAAGGGGAATGGAGCAGGTCCTCCCTATGCTCTCTCTGGCTGAGCACTCCAAGCAGATAAGGGTTACTTCAAAGCTTCATGCCCATGGGTCTTTTCCTCCTAGATTTTAATTAGTTTTCATTTATACAGCCTTCTCTCTGGTTAACGTGAATAAAACTGACAGATAACGCCCCCCCCAAGAATATGCATACACAAATACAGTTTCAAAGATGCCCTCAGTATAGCCACCCATGCTCTGACTGGCAGCTGCTCAAAAAATATAATTTCTTGAATACAAAATAGTAAGTAACACCATATTTCTTTAGCTCATGTCCCACCACAGTTCCATTTCAGCACAGCAAAACCTCATTAATTCGCACTTCGCTTATCCACACACCTTATAATTCACATGTAAAAACAGCAGTCAGCAAAGATTTAACAACAATGTGCTTTCTTGAGGTCTCATGTTGCTGAGATTTCATTATTCTTACAAAATATGCTACCGTTCATTCACTAGTACAGTAAGATTTCAACATCACCATAAATATCTCAGACTAGAGATAGGTTCACACTAGCAAAATTTGGCTCTAAAGTCCAGGTCTAGGAAATGCCAAAGTTTGAAACTAGAGGAAAAATAGTTGTGAGTAAAAGCAGAATGAAGCCAGATTATGATCACAGCCTGTGGTGTTTTCTGTTTTGTTTTATTATATTTCCTTGCCTTTTTAAAGTGTCTTTTGTTAAGTTATATATTAAGAAATGGGTTCTAAATTGCAGCCAGAGAAGCTTATATCACAAAGTACAAAGGGGGCTTTAACACAGATTTGTACTTCTTCAGCCCTGGAAATTTCTTTAGGAGTCCTAGACAAAGGGTCCTAACTGTACCAATACAGTTTACAAATACATTTATGTCAACTGCTAACATAACTGGTGGGTTATAAAACTGGTGGGGTTTATTTATCTTTTTTCTCCCCAGCAGTTATTGATTACTGGGAAGTGAATGCGACCTGACCTTTAGCTCTCAGAGGAAGTCTGTGATGTGCAAACACATGACAGGTGAAGCCTTGTACGGCTGCTTCACTCCCAGGCCCAAAGCAGCGAGGCAAGCAGCGGTGGCAAAGATCTTCACAGCCCAATTTGCATAGTAGGCTCAGAGAGCTGAGTTTTTTGAGATCATGTGAAGTTCACATAGGCTTAAGACTTAGGCTGTAAAAGTCTGGAGATACTGTGACAGCAAGAGAATATTTCAGGAGAATAAAGTACATCCCAGTCTTCACATTTGATTTGTGGAGACCCCAAGCAGAAGTTAAGATGTGGATCTCTCTCCTGCATACTGAAAGTCTTCACAGTTTTATCCAATTCAGTGCCCTGTGCGTTAATATTGGTGGTTGTCTCCAAAACTTCCTCTGGAAAGACTTTCTCAAAGTCTAAGATTTCAGCTCTTYAGGGTTGAACCTGCCTTCTCCTTCTGTCCATAGGCACAAACATACATTAGGGTCATGATTCTTGGCTCGAGGCTGCCACTGCAAAATATACAACAGCATCACCAGAGCCAGCACCACCAAATCTCTGCTTATCCTCACGATCCTGTCCCCACTGAAACCAGGGAGCACCAAAAATCCCATTTCCATTCCCTTAGCCTCCCAGACTTCCACCCCAGCCAGCAGGGGCAGGGAAAACTCATTATAATATTCTCAGGTTATACATTATATCTGTGTTTCTTTGCCTGCTTAAAGTCTATTGGGCATTTACATTTGGTAAAATATTAAGCAAATGGATGAGTAAAGGTTAAGAGGTATCCTTTCATAGTGTATGAGTGATTCCATCATTCAAGCAGTGTTACTCATTCATTATTCTGTAATACAGTTAAGCTTACTGTTTTATCCTGATTGCTGTGTTCATTCCTACATCTTGCTTATTTCCGGGAAAGAGGTAGCAATTTTCATGCTACTTATTTATATCAGAAATTACAGGGTTCTGTACAATTGCCATATACTGCTTGTTTCTGATTTCASGAACACAAAGAAAAAGTCCCTAATAAGAGGAGTACTGTGTGTATTTTTTCATAGATAACACAGTGACTGAGATTTTTACTATTTTACAGCAGTTACCTTCTGAATCTCACATCAGCAATTTTCTTTAGCAGAAGAGCTGTTAAATTACTAAGCTATCAAGAATAACATTTTGTTTGGCACCTCCCTCTATTCCCCTCTTTTTTCTCCTCCACTCCAAGATTTTGGCAGTTAACTAACTCCTATGACAAATTTCTAATACACTATTTAAGTCACATATTTGCCGTGTCTACACAAGAGCATTTTAGTATCCCAGCTCTTTCAGATGCCTGTAAAACTTCTTTCTTCTACACCCAAAGCTTAAAGGTATGAAAGCATATGAGCAACTGTCAGACTAGGGTTTGCATCATCAGATGCAATGATGCAAAACAGCAGCCATTACCCCATGTTTTGCAAGAAGATGCAAGAAACCCCAGGCAAACAGAATAATCTGTTCCCACAAGGTTTAAAACCTTAATACTATTATAAATTGTTTTAAATCATAAATTATCTCCAACTAATGTTCTTTTTATGTTAGCACTATTACAGCTTAGGATAGCCTCCTCATCCACATAAATGTCCAGTCTTTCCTGAGTTTGCTGAACTTTTGGCCTGAAATATATCCCAGGAAAATGAGTTGCTCCATGTGCATAAAATATTTCTATTTGCCCCAAATTAGTTTCCTACTAATTAAAGCAACTGTCTTATTTCTCTCAATATTTCTTAATAAGATGCCAATGCCATGCTTCCATTTGTCAGGAGAAGGAATACATCTTGAGACAGCTTTCATAAAGTCATTTTGCAGCAGTGTGGTAACACAATGGAGCTGCAAGTAGATCTCAGCAATCCGGATTCCCTAGACCACTGAACTAATTTCTTGACTACACTCCCAGTCACATGGAGGCAAGACATATGTGCTTTTAGGAAAAAAAGAAAAAAAGAAAGTTGTAAAAGGTTGTAGGCAAAGATGGTTACACCACCTGTAGCTAAGATTGCTCGGGTAACACTTCCTTTTATAAATTCTCAAAAACTACAAGTAGGATGTACTATTAGAAAAGACCAATTCTTCCAACTGGGAGATCAAGTTACTCAGGAAAAAAAAAAAAAAAAAAACAACAGCGTAGAGCTGAGAGCCAAGATTTTAACTTTTCAACACAGAGAAAGGTAATATCACTCTTTTCTTTACATTTTTAATATTTTCACAGTTTATGATAGTAATAATGACATCCAGATTTGGTGTTTCCTGACAGTTAATGGCTGTCTGGGTTAAAGGCTCTGCGTTACTTCGAGACCTCAGCTATGCCATCAAGTCACTGCGGTCCAAAGCAAGCCCCACTGCCTGGTCCATCCACCTCGACAGAGAGCTGGAGATCTTCCCAGGGAAAGCATCTGTCTCCCAGTGTAGAAAAGAGTCTGCTCCTTCTACTAGTTCAGCCTCTAGGATACTTTAGGACACTGTGGGAAGAGTGTTAGAGAAAGGATGGAAACCCCATGCTCTGCTGCTATTGTGTCTTCCCCCAGCTTATCTTTGTGAAAGATTTCCAGACAGATGTATATGACCATGAGTGTCATGCACGTACAGTGAGACCAGTGCATGTCAGATTCACCATGCATGACTTGCACAAGCTATAATGTATCCAAGAAAATGACAGGTAAATATCCAGAATTCTCAGACTTGCCAGACAAGATTCCTGTATTTGAGAAGAAACAAACAAACAAAAAAAMCCCAGAAAATGACAGAATCAAAGACTTGGGTCTACATGGAAGCCCAATAGGGCTGTCAGCAGGATTAAAGGATCCTGCAGATTTTGCTACATCCTTCTTTTTATTGGAGCCTAAATTCTGTACCTGCTAGAAATGTGCAACAGAAAAACACCAGACTCAAAATTAAGTTAACAGCTGAGATTCTTAGTGCTCTTCCTCCTGTGTGATGAGTTCAGAAAGCCTAAACAGAAAATAAGAGGTGTAGACTCAGGCAGGACCTCTTCCTACCCCCTGCATCCCTTTAAGTGAAAGAGTATCAGTTTATCTGGTTGTGGTATCCACCAGCACACTGGATGCAGGGAGGAGAATTTGTCCCCAGCCACATGTGATAGGGATGTTTCAGATCTTCCCTTGGAGCACCCCAGAGGAGCTGGAGAGGCTCTAAATTAAAGGTTACAGGTGTTTTGTACCAGGCATGCCCATTTATTCACCTTGTCCTGATGCTCATTTTATAACATTACCCTCTAGGATCTTTTTCTGTCTCATATTCTTTTATTGCAATACCAATTAGCTGAAACAACTATATGAACCCTTCACCCTGCTGTGAATATTAAAGAATGCTGTGGAATGAAATGGAGAGCTCTACTAGAGAAATAAAGTGTGTTTTATTAGCCAGATATAAAGTACTATAGAAGTCTTTTGGGGTTGTCTCAATTAACTGCATTTCAGTGGGATTAAGGAAGCCTGTTTAGGGAGTGTTATAAATGTATGCACTTGTGTATTCATTAAGTCACCTCATTATTTATGTGTATAGCTCCTGGCACATCAGGACTTTCTATTCACCAGCACTCCCAAGCTCACATGAAATATAGATCAATAATGAAAAGTCATCCTACCCACGATGCAATATTTAAGCATGTTTGGTATCATCATCCATATGAAAGCATTGAAAAGAAAAAAAAAGAAAAAAATAATGTAGACCTGAAATATGTATTATGTATGTAAATATGTATTATGTGTAGGTACACATATGAAATGTGTATTAAGGTATGCGGATGCTGCAAGGAAAGTGGGCAGCATCACAGTCTTCAGCATATTGAAAACATTCCAAAATGAGTGCATAACTCTTGCTTAATATTAAAAAAAAAAAAAAAAAAATCCATCAGAACCCTACCCAGCTCTACTACTATTTTGTTTCCTCTGACTTGCACACAGGTTGCCAATGTCCCCTTTAAGGCTTCCTTCTGAAGGACACCTGCTTGGTGTCCTCCAGAAATGAAGGATGACCAAGTGATTAAGCTGCCTTGAAAGAACTGAGGAGCTTGTGGTTCAGTCCTTCCTCCAGCTGAGCCTTTGCAAGACTTTAAGCATGTCACATAACCTCCACTGTGTTGGGCAACTTGTATTGAAAGCACTGTCCTATCTCTCCAAAACATGTAGAGAGAATTACATCTGAGATGTGCCAATGGAGCTTCCTACAAGATGCCCGTTGCTGTCATCTCTTCCTATTTCTGCTCAGCTGTCCACCTCCAGGGCAAGTGCTAATCACCTTTCTATTCTTCAACCACTTTTTTGAAGTAGATTTTCCTCAAAACTCTTTGCACTACTTCCAGTGCCAAGTCCAGACCAAACTTCTGCCTCCTTTTGGAGCCGTCAAGAGACAGAGTTGTTAACAGAGGGCCCCGTCCCTCCACATTCAGTCAGGCATGGGGCCACGCAGGCATCCGTGGTTTCTGTGGAGGTGAAGGAAGGAGGAGCACAACCCTGGCAGCAGAGGCTGGCTGTAGCCCAGTTAACAGGCAGTAAGCCTGAGCTCACTCCTGGTCTGGAGTTAGGTGGTGATCTTTCAAGTCATTCTGCACCTCCACAGACCCTGCTAATTTGGGGACTGACACAGCAGTCTCACTGGAGCTCACTGGAGACAGCAAGGATATGCCTTTGGAGCAGGTACTGTGTCATCTCACAAATAACAGGKTGTTAACTTTGGTTCCTTAATCACTTAGGCATTTAAATACATTCCTCTTTAAGCAACAGCMACTAGTGATCAATGAATAACACCAATGACCAGACATTATTCTCTCTTATTTTGTAGTAGATGGATTCAGAGTATTGAAACCAGGATATAACTGAAAACCTCCCAATTTGGATACAATGGTTTGTTATTAAATGCCATCATTTTTGCCACATCTGGGAGGCTGATTTGTAACATACTTGCCCTCCTGATAATATAAAACCAGAGAGATGTTAAAAAGCTTCCTCCCCTGCAAGCTAGAAGAGAGCAGTTTCCAGCAATGCTGCTTCATCCCCAGAGAGAAAAAGCCCACCCTGTAATGATTGTAGAAGGTCTTATTTAAACTGTTTTAAAACAATGGGAAGGAGGAAAAGGGAGTGAAAAAGGGACATTTAAGTGTTCCAAAACTTTGAACAGATTTGTTCTTCTCATGTTGGTGCACACTGTGCAGCGTTAGATCACATGCTGCTAATATCATTATGATTTATGGTCTGCATAAATGGAAATAAATGACATTTGCTATTACCCGGAGAATAATAGATGGCCCTGGAATGAACACCACACCACATTCACACAAGAGGCTCTGTTCATGTCACAAGCAAGGGGAATGCAACTTCGTATGGGCCCTCTCTGCTGTTCCCACCAAAAATCTTTGATACGCACTGGTTTTAATGAGTAGGAGTGGACATTTAGGACAGCATTTTCCAAAGTGTCTGAATGATTTAGGAACTAAAGCCGTGGTATATCAAAGCAGGAGAAATGTTGGGTGAATTTCTCCCTTGAATGAGAAACTGGAGACTTCCCAGACCTTGCCACAGCATTCACCCACCACACAAGTTGGTCAGGATCCTCTGCATCCTTTCTTCATCCTCCGTCCCAGCACCTTTTCTCATCACTTTTGTCCTGGCCTGAGTGACTTGAGCTCCCTCTAGAGAAAGGCAAGGTCCCCTCGCCAAAAGTGGTGTGGACACTTAAACATATGAGAGCTAAACCTCTAAGCCAGTGAACCCCCCATGCCATTTTTGAAAATGCGACTTTGAATACCAAATCATTGTGAAATGTTTTGAAAACTTACCCATAATGCCTAGCAGTTAAAACTTAAGCTCCAGTTCAGGCTGTGATTATGGGCTTACAAGCAAAAGCAGTGAGTTACTTTGATTTAATGACTCATTATTTAAGCTAATATATTTTACTTTACAACCAGGGAGGGTAAGTTTGTGCAACTAGCCAGTTACCATCGCTCAGCTGATGAGCAATACCCTGGTAAGATGTGGCAACCTTGTTGCTTTTGAAAATCTGCCCACACGCTCCTCCATTAGAAGGGGGCCTAATAGAGCTCCAAATAGCTTAGGTTCCAAAACAATCTCAAACAAAACTTCTCCTTTAATAGACTTACAGCACTGCCAAAACATTCGCATTTCAGGCTGAAAGACTGAGTATTTAACCTCAGGACACAGATGATTTTCTGTTATTGTTGCTGTTGGCAGAGAGGGAAGGTTAAATAAGTTTGAGACAATTTCATATTTGATTCTGTATAAATATAGTCATGTCCATAGTGTTTTCTACTTCTCTGGCTAGATGATTAAAACCTTACCATTAATGTGTGTGAAATTCCATATTGTAATTAAAGGAACAGCTGGTAAAGCCACATATCATTAAGGTTGCCTGATGCTTCACATATTAAGACTTTGCTTCCTTATGGACAAGTTTATGCTATGGCTGAATTCTTATCTTTATTTTTGCTTCCTGACATGTTTACATCTAAATTGTGAAATCTTTATGTTTTTTTCCTGTCCTGAATATATAATTAATTCCCAAATATATTGATAGAACATTAAAATTATTGTGATCTACTTAAACTTCCTTGAACAGGTGTTATCATAGGCCATGTTCACTCACTGATGACAATTAAAAGGTCTAACAGTTCAACAGAGTGCAATAAAGATTGATATGCCATCACTGTACAACATTATTCATTTTACTTGGCTGCTATATCCCAGCAGGACACATCACTAAGAGGGATTTAAGAAGATAACATTTAAATAACCATTACCCTGTCATACCCAGTGTCTTATGGGGGCTAGTATCTAATACTCCAGAGGAAGGTGAAAACTGTCTATAGTGTTTTATAATGGGGGAAAATGTGTCATACCTCTCGTACTTCCTATCTTCTCAAGCTGACAGAGCCATGAGGAGGAATTAAAAAAATACTTAACTTTGCTCTGAAGTTCTGTGCTCTCCAAGACATGGAAGGATGTCAGTGCAGAAAGAATATTGGACTCTTCCCCCATTGCTTAGGATAAAAATAGAATCCTAATACAAATCTTTTCAAAAGAGGTACTTTTTAAATTCTCCTACTGTGGATCTGGACTAACTTAGGCCGTTGCCAAAAGGGTCTGATACTTGATCTCCACTGGCTTCAGTCATCATGTCTGAAAAGGCTAAGAAGACAAACTTAGGCAGGCACGTATACACACTTCCTCTTCAATTGCCTCAGCTAAATTTGACAAGGATCATGAATCAGAGCCTTTAGTGACACAAAACCACTCACACAGCTACCAATGAGAGCAAACTTGTGCCTGCTTCCCCAAAGATATCTGACAAAAGAAAATGCAATAATATGCTAATTAGGACTATGGTATGTGCTGGGTATTGCATGCTGGTAGATATTCTCTGCTTGGAGAGCTCAGTCAGATGGGTGAGGGAAAGGAAGGGTGGAAAGGCAAACGGAGATACAGTTAAGTGAAATTTCCAGGGTTCCTTAACAAATAAAAACTAGGGTCCAGGACAGAGGTTTTCTAAATGCTACCATGCTGAGTAGTTTATATAGGAATATTCAATTTCTCAGGGAGGAGGTAAATGAGAATAAAGTTCATTTCTTCCACCATGACTATAATAAGGAAATAAGCTTCCATTATCTTATTTCTTTAGCGTTTTCATTAAAAACTGAATCTAGAACTACCAAGATAGACACATCTGAAGCAAATCTAACATGAATAACCACTTGGCTGCAGCATCATTTCCTCAAGGTCGGCCACTAGGATACATATATAAAAATACATGCATACATATATATGTGTATCAGTGTGTGTTTGCATATGTATGTATATATATGTATATATTAGAATATGAGAGTTCTTAGCAGAACAGTTAAAAATTTGAAAAATTTCCATCTTAACAAAGAGAAACACTTCAACTAACCATCTCAATAATTCTAAAGGAAAAATGAAAAATTGTGTTCTTTTCTTGACTAAAAATAATTTTTGATCTTCAAAGAGAACCTGCAACACTGATAAGTTCTGTGTGCTTCTGGGCAATTACAGTGCATGAACCAGCTCACAAATAAATTTTCTGCAAATAGCATCCCTATTTTTTTTTTGATACTCACTGAATTTCTTTAGACTGGAATTCTCCAGACACAACTTTCCCTTTCTTAGTAACAGTTTACCTCTATCCAGGTAAAGCTAAAACCAAGGAGGTAGAAATGAAGACAGAGCCACCATAGGACTTAGAAAGCGCAGCTCTGAGCACAGAACTAATTAATCCAGGACAGATAAAATGAGGATGTACAGAATAACTCTACACCACAYGGATATCATCCAGTTAGATGCAATACCACTGTAATCTAGAGCTTCTTTAAACCTCAACTACMTTTTTGCACATGGGCAATTTATCCAAGTGTACTCGAGATTTTTCTGCTCCAGGGAAAAAGAGAAATGTACCACAAGCTGCCACAAAAACCTAAGGACTGACTGAGGAGCCAGCAGTGTGATCTGGCTTCTAGCATTATAACTTGCTGCCTGGGGCAAGTCACCCAGATGGTTTAGCTTTGCATTTAGAAGGAAAGTTCAGGACAGTTCTCATTCAAACGGGCATTAAATGTTTCTAACTTTGAGTAGTTGAAACAGTGTCAGCAGGGAGGAATTGCCTTTATTATTATTTCCTCCTCCTCCTCCTCCTCCTTCACACTTTTTGAGAAGACAGCATCCAATACTTGACTAGGAAAGGTCAAGCTTTTTAAGCAGATGGCTCACTGCCTTTATTAGGAAGAGCCCTCTTTCAGCTGTACTACAAACTTGGCCTGATCAGAAACAGGGACTATCCTCCAGATACCAAAGTATCTCCTTTAACTACTCAAACACAGTTGCTCTAGCAAATTGGGTGGTACAGTACAATATGACAGCACTTTTTTTCAGTCACAGCACTCTACATAATACAGATCCCCAGAGAGATCTGAGCACTGTATTTTATTGCACTTTAAAAACACTGTACTAATAAATTCCAGTCTCATATAAACTACATGGACAGATGTGCTCTGCCCATGCAATCTGCCTGTCCAGGACAGAACGTGTGTTATTCTGAGAAGGTCCAAAACTTAAGGTTCTTCACTGGAGCGGTATAAATGAAAGGAAGAGCTGTGTTACTCTTTCTCTCCTTGGAAAATAAGGGCATCACAAAATATGCCAAATATAATAACTCATGGACTTACGGCTCCAGTRTTCTTGCATAGTTTCTTTTATTTGCAAATTACATTCTCCACCTGGTTTAGTCTAAAAACATTCCCTACAGATTCTTTTTATTCTCTCCTCAAAATAACAGTGCCCCCAAAAGTCTTCAGAATTTGCTTTATTTATTTTAAATGAGCATGAAAGCTTCTATTTGTCTTCTGGAAACTTCTGCCATTTCACATTATAACCAAGTCATACAATTAGATCAAATCTAAACTGGAAAATTCAATTATCTATCATCTTATATTTTGCAGTTAAACAGCTTTTCTCAAGGCTAAACTGCTACCTCACATGAAAATAAGTTACTCAGGAGTTTAGCAATTCTGAAATARTATGAGAAATGGGGGAGAAGACTGAGAGTATGATACTTGCCCCAACATTTTCAATTTTGTCTTCAACAAATCCCAACAGCACAGATCATCCTGACTCAGCAAAACATGGCTGCCGATCTCATCAGTGGAATTTGCCCTCCTTCTTTAATCTGTTGGGATAGTATTGTGTTACCTCCTCATAGCAGTCAGCTTATCTGAAATCTTTCACTGAAGTCTCTTTTCTAGGCTCAATTAATCAGATTACATCCTGTTCCTCTACCCTTCCTTTCTTGTACGCACCCAAATCTTCTTTCTCATCTTCAGAAGGCTCCTTTCCTTTAATGGGGAGTTTCAGGCAGATAGTCCCCATGCAATGCTCTGGCTGGCTGGCAACAATACAAATTTCATTCAGGAGGATACTGATTTTGTGGCTCAGCTCTGGCCCAGATGTATTTCCTGGGCCCCTGTTCCCCGAGAAGGCAGCAGAGGGATTTGAAAATTGCTTTCCCAACTTCTTGCTGGAACCATACCTCCACTAACACTGAGGAAAAAAAAGGGAAGGGCTCCTCTAATAATTTTATAAAACTCTTTTAAAGTAGTTAGCCAACATTTAGACCAGTTATTGTAATTCTCGGCTGGTTTATTTAGCTTCCCACACTGTGATGTATTCAGTTACTAAACATTTTTGATTATGTACTCAGCACCTTTCCCTAGGTAGGGACTGGAGTCCATCACTGTGTGAGGCCATCTGTGCAATGTGCAGGTCTCAGGAGGGGCTCAGCTCTTCTCTTCTGTACCTCCTCTGCTAATTCTCCAAAAGGCATTTGGAGATTAATGTCGTTCTTTGTGAATGGTAAACCCATAAACACCTGGAGATAAAGGGCAATTCTGGGACATTTTATTGTTTAGGATATTCTAGCACAGCAAATGAACTGTGTAACCCTTCCTTTCCTCCTCCAGTACAGCTACAGTTACACTGGCATAGGTGTACATCTAATATCTTTATATCTATAGACCTGTTCCTATGTGGAAATCACCTGAATACCCTTACAACCACATCCTTCCCAAGGCATTTACCATATAGCTATATGTAATAAAATCATCCTTCTCAGAGTAACCATTCACCAGCAAAGCCTCTGTGGATAGATTAYGCCAAATGAGAAATAAGCATACCTAAAAGCCTGTGTCACCACCCAGCCCAACTGTTTGCTGTTTGTTGCAAATGGCATCCACTCTCAGGTATGAGTCAGATTTATGCATATTCTGGTAACCAGTCCAAGTACAGCCCCCTTCCTCTGCCTCTCCTTGGACAGCCAGCTCAGCAGTCCACCTCTAACCCTGCAGTCTGCATCTCCAGCTTCTCGCCTCTGCATTCGCTTGGTACGTCTTCTATGGCCAGTAAAAGCTCTTACTCTGGGCTCCAACTCTAACCCCTACAGGGCTGCAAAACAAAGCTCTGGGCCTTTACAAAATAATTTTACTTTTAATGACCATCCCCTTGTGCTTAAAGAATACTAACAGAACCACAGATTTTTGCAAATTACAAAAACCTTGCATCTTAATTTAGTTTTGCTGTCCATGACATTTGAAGAAACCATATTTTGGGGCAGATATGGTGCAGCACATCTGTGCTAATATAAGATGCCTAAAATTAGATGTCTAAATCTAAGCTGGGCACATTGGCTCCCTGGATAGTGAAAGGAGAGAAAGGATGGTTCATCTTATTTTTCTTAAATGCCTGTCTAAGGAGGAGATTAACTCTCTGCAGGTAAGCTTTTCTTGCTGCTGAGTATAAAAGGACCCTGGAATGACTTGGTAAGCCTTATGCATCCAACTTTTGACATCTGCAGTCAGGACAGAGTAGCTCCATTGGCCCCATACATAGTAAAACAAGAGATTCCAGATTCCTGGTTCAAGATCACCATCACTGTTCAAGTGTTGGTGTATCTCCTGGCACAATTTTGGCCTGTACCAGCTATCACTGCACCATCTGATGCACACAGTTTGGGAGTAGCACAGGTCAGGGACTGATCCCCATGGATAGTAGTGACAAGGCCAGGCTTTTTAAGGAGAGTGGAAAAGATAATTTAGCCATGTAAATGAATGCACATCGCGTAAATTGGCCAGCAGCCCGTGGTCTGTTTTATTTGCTAATGAAGGCATAGACAAAGAGCTCCTTCTTTCTTTGTGTTTCCTGTACATACTGTTTCTGTGGGACAGGGATCTGCTCTGTCCCTGCTCAGAGAAGTGGCCCACATTTTAAAGCAGAACCTTTCTTTTCCTAAGAGCTAGTGCTGAGAGGATGAAATTCAGCCAGCTGTATTCTACTCTTACTTCTCTGCAGAAAAACCCAGTGTACAAGTGTCTCTGCTGAGTCGGCAACCAGGGGCAATCACCAGTTGTGGCTCTAAGCTGCTCCATGACACTTTCTCAGTGAGAATCCTTCAGCTAGATATCAAGCACTTTTTCTAGACAAGAAAGCTGTCTGAAATACATCAAAAATGATGTGCTTTATTCAAAATCCCATGTTGGTTGAGGCATTTCTGTCCTGGTCTAGTCATAACACAGATATAATCTAGGACTGCACATAATTCTTCAAAAAAATTAGTTCTCTTACCCAGAGAAAGGAATAAAGAGGTTCCATAAATGTGAAAAATATTTGAAAACAAGTCCTTTCCAGCACAGGCTGGTCATCCCTCAAATTGAAGACACCTGACCTATAGCTCCCTACTTATAAATCTTGACCAATACACACTGCTAATTCGTGTTTAGATTATGAAAACAATCATCTTTCTACTACAGGGATGGGATGGGTGACTGACTGAGAGACATTTTTATTTTTCTTCTCTCTTTTTTCTATATATTTTCAGCTCTTTGAAATGAATGGTAAATGGATTAATTGTTTGGTGAGAAAGCAGGAGGCATTTATTTACATTTATAATCACAATTTTAATCATTCATGCCATTAAAAAATGTCATTATTAGTCAATTTTATGTTATTTACTCTGGTATTTTATTTCAGCGTGAAGTGTTAAAATGTTAGTACTTCTCATTACTGAATGATTGTTTTCCTCAGGATTTTTCTTTTTCTTTTTCTCTCCCTTTGCCTAAAATCCAATTTACAACCTGCTAAAGGCCTCATAAGATTTTTATGGATTATTTCCTGAAATCACATTAATCTAGCTCCTGTTACTTTGCACTAATTTCACCTACCATTGTATGAAGTAACTAAGTTCGATTGCTTGGAAATGATCCCCTAGAGACTTCTTCATGAAGCGAGAAAAAGAAAAAAAAAAGTGTAACCCTACATTTGATGAGGTTATAAATGTGGTGGGAACAACAGGCCCATAAATTCATAGTATGTGGACCCTTATCAAGAGCAATTTCAAACTGTGATAATCAGAGTTCTTCAAGCTTTCAAATAAGATATAGATCAGGACTTGGATTAGATTGCACTTGGCTTTGCCTCAGCTATCCTAAGTCTTCTCATTTGGCTTCAACAAGAGATACAGCATTTATCACTGTTATAACAGGTTGAGTAAGTTGCCCAGTGGCCTATCAGCTGCACCTTCATTCATTAGAATAGCAGTTCAACCAATATTCAAGACAGTTAATTACATTGGGCATCAGTTATCAATTAGATGCATCCCTTATTTAAGGGACAATCTGCAGATAACAGTGCAAGTCAGCGGAGAAAAAGGTATTTAAAGGCAATGAAGAAGCCCAGCCTCTCTGGCATACTGTGCTATGCCTACTCTATTTTTTTGCATGATAAAAATCCATCTCCTCTTAGCTTTGTAATTGGGCAGTTTAAGAGCAGCAGGTATGCTTCAGATAGAGCAATTGAATGTAATTGCTCTGGGTTGTAAGAAAAGTTATCTAACTTTCTAGTGGGCTGTGTCTGATCCATGCATGGCTGCCCAGACACAGTGATGCTTTCAGACAGCTGGTGGGCCAATGCTCCCCGGAAATCAGGTTTCACTCATGCTGAGCGCAGCCCAGAGATAAAGGACAGATCATGGTCTTTGATTTCCTACCCTCCTGACTGAGCTGCAGCAGTTTGTTAGGGCTCCAACAAGCTGTTTCCCGGTGCTGCGAACGCCGATGAGAGCGCAGACGGTGCTGGGTGTTAGCTGCTGCCGCCCTCGTCAGTGCAGTGCTGCGCTCTAGTCCCTGGTGGGAGCAGCAGTGTGGCCACGGCACTGCAAGGGGTTGGGTTTTCTGTTTCTGAAGGGAATGCTGAAGCTGAGCGAACTCAAGCATAGACCACAGGCTTACCCTGGCCGGCAAATAATTTTCTTAAACTCCTTTTTATTTGTGTTTCTGGGAGTTCACATTCATTCTGCTGTCAGAGGTACCTTGACTAACCCAGGGTAACTACACTGAAAATCTCTAATGTAGGCTGCCTTAATGCTATCAGAGATCAGCCATCCTCTGTGTTATACTTGACACTTAGAAATGCTCTTTTCTAAGCAGTGTGGGATCAGTGCCACATAGGGGAATATTTTCAAAGGCGTTGTCATTCAGCGCCTCTCATCTGTATCTTTATGGCTGGGCAACAGGCAAAATACAAGATGTGTTTCTGATTTAAACCAGCATGATAATTTTTTAATCTATAAAATGTCAGTCTTATAGCACTAGGTCCCTAGATGGCACTAGAAAAATGTGTGCATTTACAGATGATGCATTGCTTCTTGAAATGCATTTGTACTTATACAATTGGACAGTCTTGTCACTAGGGTTCTGACCACAAATTTCCCTGCACTGGCAAGTCATTTTGAGCTAGATCCCCCAAAGGAGTTGTCCTTTATATATCTTTAGTTTTATCCTTTATGGCTATGTGATCACAGCACTTGCACACAATATAGAAGATACATTTTACTCCTCAGCCCCCAGGGAAATCAAACTCAAACCTTCCACTTTTCAGGAGATTGATCTCAACTCTAGGCTGTGGGCTAAACTAGAAGAAAGGATGGGAAGAGAAGGGCTTCATTTTGCATGGCATACTTAAATGTTCCTTGAGCCAGTGAAAAAGGATAGTATTCAAAGAGGAACCACTTCAAGAAGACAGACTGAGTCTCCCCCACCCTAAGAACAGTCCATAGGCTGGTGGTTATGGCACTCTCCAAGGAAGTATGGGATGTGAGTTTACAGGCCCTCAGGCAGAGGAAGGAACTGAACTTGGGTCACCCACATCCTGAATGAATGTACTAACCACTGAGCTGAATAACAAATAATAATGAAAAGGAGTACTGTCCCACAGTCACTCTCTTCTAAAAGGGAGAAAGATCTCTGCTCTGTTTTTCAAAGCATATCTATTCTTAGGCTCCTAACTCAAGAAAGTTAAAGGCTGTGCAGACATTTGAGTGGAGGACAGCATGCTTCTCAGCCTGAGCCCAGGATTCAAGATATTCAGCTAGCCTCAGCTTTTTTTGACCAGGCAGCAAAATGGGTCTGTTGCTCTTTAAGATCTTATTCTGAAGCCCCAACTGTCTTTATTTATATAAGCAGCTTGGTTTCCTAATTGAGAGCTGTACATTCACTTAATAAGCAGGTGCATAGGATCTCAGTGCAACAACAGCAAATGCTGCAGTGCTTGCAGCCTGTTGTGGCTGCTTTCATCTCTCTGGCCCAGCTTCTGATATATATTAAGGTGCTTAACTCTCAGTGTCTCCATTCCCATTCTCCAAACTGGTTGTACCAGAACTACCTTATTTCACATGGGATGATTCACTACATCCGAGATGCTCAGATATTGCCAGTAAAAGGGAATGTCTATCCTCCTAAAACATGAGAGAAYGGTGCACGCATTATGTGCTGCATTCATAAAGGCCATTTGGACACTTTCTTGTTTATAATTTCATATTTTAACATAGTCCTTGTTGTTCACCAAAAACTTTATTCATTCACAAAACTGTGATATTTTATAAAGAAACAGAAAGGGTAAATTGCCTTACTTCTGAAATCTCCAGTAATCAGTTTATCACACATTCATAAATCAAGACATCTACTATGAAGCACGTTTAAGAAATATAAAGTACAGCTACAGACAACTGCATATTTCCAAACACCCTGGTGTTTGAATATTCAAAAGATACTTCATGTTCTTCTCCTTCTTGCCAATAGCTGAAATGCTGAGTCTTTATTAGGAGTGTTTATGGTAAAATAAGCACATGACATTATCTCTTGTCTGATCAAACAGAGTAAACATACTACTTTAAAATGTCAGAGATCTATTTCTGCAGCTTCCAGTAGTTATTGTTGTAAACAAGGGATTGCTGTATTTGCCCGTAGCTTAGCCAGAAAGTTAATGTTTCCTATTAAACATTTTCTTCTTTCTTTCCTAGACCATTTTGTACTACCACACCCAGCTGCTAACATCTGGCTCCAAGCAGTGACACCAGCTGATGAGAAATTACATTCCTGCAGCTTTTCTTTCTGAAGACTTATCCAGAGGTGGCTATTATCCAGCAGACAGCATACTACACTGCTGAACGTCAGTGTCTAAAGTCCCACTGGCCAGAGGCTCCTGGAGGAGTTATTCGCACCAACCTGCGCATGATAAGATTTTGGAGTCTAATTCTCCGACCTGTGGTTCTACAAATCAGCAAGCTCATCTGGCTAGTCACCTCCAATGTTGAGTCACCCATCTGATATACGAACTGAATCATTTGACCATCCAGGCTGAAGCACAAGACAAATAGTGATTACTAACTCAGACGGCTCTCCTGGCACAAACTGTGACTGTGCCAGTGGCAACTCTGTATTTGAAATCAACAAGGATGACAGCAGTCCAAATCTGACACCACTTTATGTAATCTGGCATGGCACACAGCCATCGCTTCTCCACCCAGTAACGCAGGGGCAGCTTCTTGAGATGGAAATTCTCACCCTTTAGAACTGTGCTAATAGCACTATAGGAAAAGGGAATAACCTTGAGTGTTACAAAACAATATTTTGATAAGTTTAATTATAAATTATATATTAATATATTTAATTATAAATATGAATTAATAATATTTTAATAATAACATGTAGACAACAGCCTTTATCACAGGATGTCAAAACAGTTTATAGACAAAACCCTATTAAACTTCCCATTATCCATGTCTGTGATACTTCCCACTGGCTGCTCTCAGAGCCTTGTACGAGAGGCAGGTACCATTACTGCCTTGTGAGGCATCAGTGAGGAAACTGCAAAACAAGGAAGCGAGTTGCTCATACTCTCTCAGAAAGTCAGGGCTAAACTGAGAAAAGATCTTAAGTGTCACAATACACAATCTACTGCTATATTCAGCAAATTATAGAATTGTTCGAATAAAAGCCAGCAGTTTCCAGAACGTTGCCCTCACAACTAGGGGTGAGGCCATTACTGAAGCAAGTTTTGCAATGGCAGTAATCTGCCTGATTGCAGGTTATGGTATGTCTGTAAAACCTTTTGCAGTCAGACCTATGCCTGCCCCAAGCCAGCTGGATGCAAGCAAGCACTGGTCCAAAAATCAAAGCTTCATTACTTCTCGGTTGTATCTGCAGAAATTACAGTAACAGCCCAAGAGCATTGCCTTCCAGTCAGACGATGATCGACGTTCAGCTGGCTGGCATTTTGAAGAGAGAATGGACACAGGTGTGTCTGTAAAGAACCAGGCAGACATATCCCTAGCTTAATATTGCACATCAGTGAATCTGAATGAAGATTCAACAAGGATACTTTAGAATTCAATATTTTTGAGGTTCAAACTGAAGCTAAAAATGTCACTMAAATATAGTCCTTATCTGACCTATGACAAGCCTCTAATAGCCATGTCCAGCCYGCTTATAAAATTATATTACCTGACTATGCATTGTAGGGTGGACCTGTGCTCTCTGACCCTGGAATACTCTTCCTGTGTTGCCCATATTTTTATTGCCTCATAGCCAAGAAACATGAAACACTTAAAAGTTAAGGGTTTAGTTTCTAAGTTAGTTTCTAATTCTGGGTGTCCAGTTTAACACCCAATTTAGTTTTACTGAATAACAGACTCTTTAGGACAGGCACTAGACTTCAGGTATGTTTTTATGGGCACTACAAAACGAACCCAATCCTTAAACTGTAGATATTCAGTAGTGAAAGGGGAAACCTCAGAACTGAAGGTGCTACCATCCATTTATCTTAGTGCTAGTTATGCTATATATCTCCTCTATATGAACAGTGAAAAAAAGATGCAAATCAAATGTTTCCCTTATTAAGGCCATTTAACATAAGTAAGTATCAGGCTTTTGGCCATGTGGTCACCTCTCAGCTCTGAGTCACTCTCTTAAGGTAGCTGTATCTCTCCACTGACTACCCTGGAACAAGGGCAGTTACACTCCTAGCTTAGATAATTCACTTTTGTCTAAAATAAGCACCTACAAGCAGAGGTTACTTTAGAAGGCTTGGTTCTGAGTTCCTCTGCCTCCTTGAAAATCTTTGGAAGAGCAAAATAAACCCAGAATACAACTCCTCATGGCATGACATTGTCATAATTCTCCCAGTACYGCAGATTTATCCTTAACAGCACAGATGTTAATATATTTTTCTTCTTGATTTTGACAGACTGCTTGTRTATTGGACGTCCTTAATCTAATATTTCAGATACCAGTAAAAGTAGATCAGTTCATGTGGGCAAATAACCTGTGCTTCAAATAAAATGTTCTAAAAACCAATGGCCAAAACCATCTATGAATTTTGCAATCATAAAAGCTTTTTTTGGAACAGATCTGAGACAAAATATTTCATTTTCTTTGTTAATGTCCTTTCATTTGAGTCATAATTGCATCCAAACTGCAGCTTCTGAGGGCCACACAGAATAATACAAACAGCTTTGTTTCCGTGAATTCATGTTCTTGTTGTTTCCATTCCCATTGCAATCCTGGTTACATGAATGAGGAATCAGAATGCAAAGGCATGCAGTATTCTGGGAGTTATAACAAGAAGCTGCAAAGCTTTGATATTTTTCTGAAGCCTATAGTCTCCTTCACTATTCTTCCCCTCTCATCTCTGTCCATAGCTTACCTTGGTCCTTGTGGAGGTTACAGAACACTGTCCTCATTTGCAGTACCAGAACATGTTACCATGCAAACACATCCCACTACAGAATTGTGCCATCTTAACTGAAACTGCTGTGTTCCATGGAAGTGACTTCCCAAAATGGCAGGACCTTCCCAAGCCTTGGTTTCGCAAGGTGCCACAGTAACTTCTCGCAACGAATCACTTTGCAACTGTTGATCACAAAATGGGACAGTGGGTCCATGCATTATTTGTTAAATTCCACAAGACTCCCAGTCTAAAGTTAAAATGCTCCCTTCATTTATCCCCATGCTCTCAGCAAATAGTAGTGATATTCTAGCTTGATAGTTAAGGCTTAATGTGGGCATAAATTAAACAGAGGGGAAATAAGGCGTACCTGGGAAAGCTCTTGACAAAAAATACAAAATGGGAAGGTTCAGAAACTTTAGACCCTGACCCAGATTCAGAATGATTAGTGCTTCTTGTCTGTAACATGGGGAGGGAAAGACTGAGAACTAATCCCGAGCATATTAACATCATGATCCAACCTTTTCAACTAAAATGCCATTTCTTCTTCAACTGTAGAATTCTCTGCTTCAAGGTAATACTGAGAACATCAATTTATATAGATATGGGAAAGACTGCTGTATTTAGTCCTCAGAACACCCACTCTTGGATCATATCCTGAGTAAGGTGGAACACAGAGTTGATCCAAGACAGTCAAGAATTATGTTTCTAAAAGAAAAAGACATTGTGTTCTATTGTACGTAGCAGTAAGAATAAGAGGACAGCATAGCTAGAAGCAAAACTGATTCACAATAAATTGTTTCCAAGAAGCACTCAAAAAGTCTTTCAAGTAACAGCAACAGACATTATCAGGGACTGGCTAAAATATTACACATTTCTAACATTAATTCTAGTAGTGTAAAAAGAAAAAGAACAACTGAAGTGGTAAGACCACCACCATAATTCAGTCTAAGAAAATAACTGTAACCAGCTAGACACTGTTGCCTAAAAATGTCTCTCCAGTGTTTCAAATTGATATCTCATGTTTCTTCTCAGCTAACAGCATGGGTTCAGAAACTTGTTGTATCCTAGCCGTATTCTAAAATATCTCAATGTGTTTGGACGTTACTGATACAGGCCAATTCTCCTGTCCACACTGCAGAAATCTTGAATATTCTGCATGTGAAATTTCTGGTGATAACAACCGGAGCCTCACACAGGGGATGAGAACAGAATATGCAATTGAGATCTGCAGTGCAGATAAGAGTTCTGCACTGAGAACAGAAGATGTGAATTTTACCCATACATCAAAAACGTGCAGTATTCTGAGACTAGCTTATCCTTAAGTGGCATGAAAACACAAAGGGAAGAAAGTCTTTCTGATGTCTGATAATGAGAAACATGGTTGACTTTCAGACCTGAAACTATTTRACACATACACACACACACACACACAAGAGAGCAAGAGAGAAAAACCTTTGAAACAAATTTGGAATGAAATGAGAAAAATGACTTATTACAGTAGACATCAACTAATGGATCACATTTATTTTGTGTCAATTTGAAATGGCAGGGGGGTTTTAATTATTTTCCTTACTAAGCACATCAAAAAATATTCACTAGAAAACACAGCAAATATGTTATAAACTCATTTAAGCCACAGAGTTCATCAACACTGTTTGCAATTATGAAATCATTTGGGGATATGGTATTTTTTTAGAAGGAATTGTTTTGCTCTTAGATGGAAACCACATCATAGTCCTTCAGACATAAATCTTTTATTGTATCTTCAAGAAAGAAACTGGAAATTGTGCAACAAGGCGCCACTGATAAAATATAAGTATCCCCTTGGAGTAATCTGGATGAGCTCATCATTGGGGAAGATAACAGGGTATGTCATGGTTACAAAACACTGCTTTTCCTTTTCAGCTAGTGACAGAGAAACACAATTCACATAGTCCTGTAAAAGGCTTCTATGCACAGCTCAAAACAAAATACTGAGCTCCTAAAGCCAGAAACTGCTTTCGAACCTTGGTGTTGATTTACTTGACTTTACAGTTGCAAATATATGCTGTTCAGTGTCAGGTGGACTATTTCCTTCTCTTCCTTTGCAGGTAAAATTAGCATCATAGCCAAGGGCTGCACATCAAAGCCAAACAAAAGAAAATAACATATGAAGTAAACTAATGCAATGATCTGACAGAACTTGTTTCCAATGTAACCTGTAATGGTCAGAGCCTTTGGATTTTGGGAGGCCTCCAGGAAGATTAGTCCTTAGGAGTTCATTCATTTTTTGTTCTCTAGCTTTTATCCACATTTTCTCTGTACTTCTTCCCTTCATCCCCATTTTCTCAGCACTGCCAGACAGTATTACAGTGCAAACAGATTTTCACAGTTCAACAGACTCCCATTCTTTTGGTTTAGTGAACCACCATCAACACAAGCTTTTTTCCACTAATAAGCAGTAAAACTACATGGAACTGATTAATTCACAATACTTACTCTTTAATATGGTTTGCCAGACCATGGAGGACCGTTTTCTATGATTTTCCAGACTATAGTTTCAGAAGTATTGCTGTCTCCCATTTCCCCTTAACGGAAGGAGGCACTGGACATAGTATACCAAAGAAAGGTACAGAAGAAGCCCTGCGAACCCTCTGAAGTGCTTCTGAAAACAAGCTAAGGCAGAAGACTCAGACCCAGTTTCTGCATTGTCCCTCTGGTTCTGTTTCATTTTAGGAGCAGCAGTTGCCAGAACCATTCACATCAATGGGACTGATCGCTGAGGGACCACTCACCAGGAATGATTCAATGAAAACTTGCTGTTATACCACATACTGTCCTGTCCAGAAAGCTTCTCAGTTTTATGGGTCTTAAAAGTCTGTTTCACCAATKGAACTGAGACTGGATCCACCAGTGGTGACTGAGAAGTGACAGTTCAAAATGGTAGAATTTATTTCACTAGGGTTCCCAATAGTATGCAGGTATATTGCACACAGCATTTATCAATATGACTATTTTCATGCTACATTCAATTTAACTTAAAATGAAATTTCAGCAACTTAGGTGCTATACTGTACGTATTATCTATGTGTAAGCACCTGGAGGCTATGCCTTCATTTTTAAGCAGTCAATACTATGAAGATAATAAAGCCATGAATTCAGTCCTTTCCCCCTCCTACAAAATATAATCCTATCAGGCATTATTGTAATGTAAAACTCTGGTGAAATTTCATTCACAAATTRAATAATCTGTTTAAATCTGACTGTGATTCTTGGGTCTAGGCTGGGATTGCCATCTGATTACAACAGCAACGTTTCTTGATGACAGCTCTGCTGATGCTGTTTCAAGTTTCTTAAGAGCTGGGGTGAGGGTTTTGCCTAGATGGGTGGGAGAGCTTGTACAGGTATAATATGATATACTCTGTAATACTGACAATAGGTAAAGATCTAAGGGACAGTAAGAAAGAAGTCAAGGATGTAGTTTAGGTAAGTGAAAATAAACACAAGTGCTTAGCAAAAAAATAACACTCCAGATGTGTGTTTGGCCTGCCTTAAAATACCTAATGCAGTAAACCCTGCAAAATTTGGCATGTTTTCAGAGGTTGCATTTCATTTGGTGCAGGTCCTCTTTGTAAAGCAACCATCCTACCTTCAGTTAAGCCAAAAAGATTTTCCACACAGATGTCAACAGCTGCACTCCTGCTGTGATGGAGGCATCCACAAGGCAGCCTACAAGACAAAAACAACTGCTAACCCACAGCGCCTTAGGGCCACCTGTGGAAGAATCCTGCTGAAATCCTGACTGTAGTCATTAGACCTCAACTGTGCAGTCAAACCTCCAGGCTGGGGTGAGGAATAWCTGTTAGGAGAAGATATAGCTAGAAAGAACAAGTCTTTTGGTCTAAAAGGGACTTAGTATAATCTATCAGAATGTGAGCTTAATCAAAGATTACTTCTTCTGGTCTAACCCGGAATACTTGCCTAAAAAGACATTCTTTGCTGGGCTGTAACATGTTTGGTCCCAATTAAAAAAGAAAAAAAAATATATATATATATATATAGAAAACCCTTCAGTAGTAATGCTACACTTTAAAATGTTTTCCTGTATGTTCCAAGCAAATTATGGAATCTGGTCACTTTGAAAAGCATTGGGGTGCTCAAAATCTGAGCATCCAGTGGGGTCCTATTAAAACTTACAAAACAAGACCTYGAAAATTACAAATTTGTTGTGGTTTCTGGAAACCTGTTCATGTCTCTTTTAGAAACTGAACTACAGAACAGCCTTTTGAGCTGAACTTTATTGTTTTGTTATCAACAAAGTTCATGGGGGACAGTTTCCCTCACATAAAAGCATCCCAGTTCCTAGAACAAGAGGAAATTGATTAGATGTTATAAAGTCCTTTTTTTCTTTTTTTTCCTTAAAACATTTTAGGGATGTTGTGATGAGCTTTACAAACTCAGTAAGGTACAGAAGAGAATGAAATAGGCAATAACGAGACAAACACTGACAAAGGATCTGGATGAAGGAAATAAAGTAGATAGAGGGTACCATAAAGGCAAGGTTGAGTCCTGCAGAAGGAAAAACACTTTTTTTAAGAGAGTAGATGAAAGGGTAAAACTCACTGGGAAATGCCCATTTATTTACAAATGCATTTATGAAGTATGTTCCAGCAAGAATGTTTCCCTTCCGCGATTGATATTTTTGCATGTACCTTTCCCATGTTGACATCTGTAATGGAAACGTGCAGATTGGTCTGAATGGAGCATGAATGGAAATTTCTGTGTGGAAGAGCACCAACAGAAATTGAGCCAGGGTTACAAGAATGACATGCATTGATAACCAAGGCTATGACTGACAGCAGTCAAACTGGTAAACACGGAGGAATGTGGTGTTTACATGAAGACCAGAAGGACTGTGCTCCGATAAGGCCACACAGCACAAAGGAGTTATCAGCAGAAGACCTGCACAGTGATAGCAGGAGGGAGGAAACAAGGTCACAGCCCTTTGTGTATGCCAATCCTCTTCCTGCTATCCCAACAGGAAGCCAAGCTGTTACCATAAAGATACCCCAAACTAGGGAACAAAGATAATAGGCAGCTCTTTGATTAAGATTTATGGAGGATGCAGTAAGTAAGACTGTGAGGCAAAAGATCACCCTTTAGTAACTGCTGACTCCTAAAGGGTATAAAAGAGCTACCTAAAAAACTGTTCGTTGTTGCCAAACAAGAGGAACTCAAGAAAGGTAGAGAGGACCAGGTAGCTGGTGTCCCTTATCCTCTATGTCTCTCACAAGCGATTCTGGCCAGGCCACCTGGATGCATGTGTCTTGGTGCTTGGGAGTAGGTCTGAAAGAAATTTAGGAGAGAACACACGTGTGTGGGTGAAAACAGTTTATTTTAAAAGAAATAATACCTTCTTCTCCTGTAAGGTCTCCCTCTGAGTTTGTTACATCCCACATTCATTCTACATCCATCCCACTGCCTGATTTTTATTGTGTTCTAATTAATTCTTACACCTGGCTTAATATTCCTGATAACCCCACTCTTGCCTCTAATAGAAATTAGACGTAATTGCCTGCTTTTACTGCACAGGAGACATTGCACTTTTCCTCTTTCTGAAAAATATCATCAGTATATCAGTTAAGCCCTAAAGAATCCTTTCATGTCTAATGCCCATGTGGTAGTAGAACAAATGCAGCTCAGTAGTATATACTGAAAGCATGTAAAATTAACTCATTAATATGCCACTGTTCTCTGTTATACACAGATCACCATGAAACAGTGGCTTTTGGTGAAAACAGATTCATTGCGAATACCTGAAAACTCTCATCTGTTTGAACTAGCAATTAGAAAAAATGGAGCTGTCTACCACAGCAGAAGGAAAATAATCATCTGGGAGACAATGTCCATTTATTTGCCAGTGCAGTTTTTCAATCAATACTGTAACATCAGTTTCTGATTTCCATTGAACAGCAATCATGTTAGTTTCTTCCCCTTGATAAAACAAACTCTTGCTTCAGTTGCAAACATTGTCAAATCCTGTCCTGCAAAAGGTGCATGGCACCACTTCTAGGTTCACAGGTTTCATTCCCCAAATATTACTGTTCTAAATGTTGATATTTATGTTCACCTTGTACTTCTGTTTTCTGGACCCAGCTAAAAGTCAAGTCTCCACTGATTTAATTTGTACCAGCACTGCCTGAATCTCCCCACATGCAAAGGATTCCTAAGGCACTACCTGATAATGGCATTGGCCACCTCTACAAAGTGCTTTGGAGTCTTCTGAGGAAGGGTTTTTATTAATAATATTTCTAACCATTTCTGCATATGGTCAGACAATACACGGCTCCTACAGAACCTAAATGATATGTGTGCTTTACTTGGAGAAAGGGTTCCCCATGCTTAGTTATTGTGGATCGCAGAAACTATTTATCATCAAGGATTTTATACCGCACAAGTTGGCATGATAGCTCTCAGTGCAGAACCTATCATTGCTACAAGTCCACATGCTAATGGACTTTGCTTCTTCGCTGTCAGCACAGGAGGCTAACCTTGTTTTTTGTCTTCACTCGCATAGACATGGCTGTTTCTCCAGAGTAGTACACAGACTGAAATGCAAGAAGGAGCTTGGACCATCTCTTCAAGAATGAGGACGTTTTGCCTCAGCATCTAGAGGAAGACGAGTCCCAGAAAATCTGAAGTTTCGTGTTTGACAACAAAACAGTTGAATTATCTTATATAAGCACAGTTTGCAAAAGGAGAGTAAGAGCACATCATAGCCCATGGTAGGCTCTGTTACTCAAGACATCCATCCAGTGAAGCCTATTTGGATCTGTCCAGGTTAGAAGGGATAGATTAGACAATCCCTTGTAAGCCTTTCCAGCTCTGCAATTCAGTGATCCTGTGTCACTGCATGAGCAAATCTCACTTTTAACTCTGGCTCAGGATATGGCCCAGTCCCATAAGAAACACAAAATTCTTGTTTCAAGACTTTTACTATGGTCATTAAAATTTGATGACTCCCATGTACAGTAGGTAATGGTAAGCTAACCAGTTCCTACTCCTTTCCAGTGAGTTAACCCTACTCTACATGTGGCTTAAATACTATGCTTTCTAGAGAATAGAGCACTAGGCATTATTTAGGAACACACACAGAAAAGCCCCAGCAAGCTGAGGGAAAGGATAAGTCCATCCAATGCAGCGAAACTAAAACTGACAAAATGGTGATGGCTGCAGAACAACAGATAGTGAATAAAATACTGTACCAGTAAAAATATTTTATTGAACCTGTGCTTATCAGTTCCATAAATAAAGCGTTAGGGGAAGGATGTTTGTGTTAAAATCTCTAATTAAGCAAACAGATGCCAGAAAACTTTGAATCAGGAAGTCTGCCTAGTTGTAACCAAATGCTGTTTCATCTCCCAGAGAAATAAAAGACTACTGGGGAACAAAATTCAGCTGAAAGGAAAGTTTATTTCTTGAAAATATTGGAACCCAAATGTCATTGGTATATCCAAAATCCTGACAAAATGAGACTTTTTTAAAAATTTCATTTACATTCATTGCAACATAGTTTTGTCTGCAGTGAGCTGAGGCTCACACAACTGATTCCTGCCTTGCATGAAATCCAGGTTTATCTGTAACCAACACAATTACGTAGCACAAAGCTATGGTCTTTGTCTTGTATATAAGATCATAGACCAAAAGAGAGGACGGTGTGCTACACTGCAGCTGACAAAATGCTGCCAGCACAGTCCCCAGCTCACAGGAGCCCCTGGGAGAGCACAGACAGCCTAACCAAGACCATATCCCATGGCATGAATCACGGCACTGAAAGGGATCACTGGCACATGACAGGTCATGACTCCCCTACACGTTAGGAAAAGCAACATTTCAGGCAAGATGCTTTACTGAAAGAACATACCTTAGGAATTTTGTTTGGATAGGCAAAGGAGATGGATACATTTATGTATAAGTGGTATACAGTGTTCAGTTCATTGAATAGCAATAGCTGTACAATGCAGACACATGTAGGGTTTCTGTGTCACAGAAGACCTGGGCTGTCTGCAGCGCTTGGCCTGCACCACGACAAGGAGGCTCCTGCGCAGCCACCAAAAGCCTGGGGATTCTGACAGGTGCTTTCACACCTCCTGAAAGATTTGATTTCTCCTGAACACTGGATAGGTTATTTGTCTACTGGCAGCCACAGTTCTGCAAGTCAAGACTTAAATGTAGAGCTGTCTGATGTAGCCACATCTGGATCACAAAGAATCTTAAAACCCACTGAAAATAGCATATGATAAATTATCAATAAACTGTAGGAGTTAAGATAAAGCAGCTTCAAACAACATTGTTCAAGTCTGTATACTGTACARTTAGCATACATTAGGTCTATGAGCAACTTTTAACCTTTTTTCAGTTTACTTTTGTATCACATTATATAGTAACTGAGGCAAAAATTCAGTAGCCAACAGCTGCTATTTCATGCTGACTCTGCTAGTAGGAGATACTACCTTAGAAAAGAAAAACAAATACACCAAAGGCAGCTGCTCTGAATAGAGTATAATCCCCTTTATGTGCTATGATGAGTGTCAGTTTGGTCAGAAAATCACAAGCTGATTGAGTTCAACTAATAATAGATATGATAGCTCACTCAGTTGCTACCTCCTTTGAAGGTGACTTACTCTTTCCTTTTTTTTTTTCTTTTTTTTTTAGTGACAAGGGAAAAGCATACAAAGCCAGTTACTGCACCTCTACTGACAGGTCACAAGCATAACAGCAGCCACACTGGTCAGCTAAGAAGTCCACCTTGCTCACTTTTCTCTGTCCAACAGTAGCCCTCCATGTATGCTTATAAATATAAGAAATAAAACAAATATGGAGTGTTATTTCCCCAGTGTATTCTCCTGGTTTCTAAGAATCATCCAGGAGGAATTTCCTGAGCTATGTATTGGATCCAGATCATTATTTTCAAGAGCCACCAATGGATCTCTTCTTCCATCTGCAGGCAGTAACTCTTTAAAGTGCTGTCTTGATAGCTTACCATTATCTATAACATTCATGTCATTTTGTCTGCTATGATCAATTGCTACTCTTTCATGATATTGTGTTTCTACATTCACCAGCATGTGGTCAGATGCTAGATCACTAGTCCTTCAGTTATAGCCTATTATATATATATATATATATATATATATCCTATATACGTATTTTTCATAAGGGTTAGGGCTCACTTCACAAAAGCTTGGCTTCAGAAAGAAAATTCCAACCTTTTCTGTCTATGATAAGTTACTGAACTCTTCTCAAAAAGTTGCACACCATGCACAGCTCAGAGCAGGCCCTGGTGTCCTTCCTTTGCATTAAAATTATATTCACTTGTAAAATAAAAATTAAAATGACAAAAAATACAGGATGAATAAATTCACCTAGGATCCAAGGGATATTTAGAGATCAAGTCTTGGAATAGGAGTCACACTATATAGAATAGGAAGGGAGATGAATTTCCAGAAACTTGAAATCTTTAGTATAAGAACTATAGGGGTAGGAACCATGTATATTCACCTGACAAGCTGGTAAACAATCATATTTCAAACAAAGTATATCACTACTATTATCACTAGGTCATGCACTTCCATAAACAAACAACAAACAAAAACCTCATCAGCGTTATAACTATGTCATCAGAACCAATTGTTTTTCACATTAGGAAGTCCTGTATGATTGATTTTAAAAGGCAGTTAAAAAGAAAGCTGATTTAGTCTACTGGATTAAAAGCAAACAACAAGGCGTTAAACGAATAACAGAGCTGATGGATTAAAATGCACAGAAGAAAGACAGCAGTGAATTGCCTGGCATTTTTGAATAGTAAAAGCTAGGATAAAAAGAATTCAGCTTTCAATCAACAAAAAACTGGCAAAAAGGCAGGAATCCAGACTCCCTCAGATTTATGCTTTATCTGCCAATTAGCATTAACAWGCCTGATCTAGGTGTCTCGCCAGCTTGTGGTATCATAAAAAAACAACAAACCTTGAATGTGTTATCACCACAGAATGTGTAATTACTTTAAGCACTAKCTGGAAATTACAGAGTGATGAATTTTAAAATTTGTATATATTTATTGTTGGAGATAAAGTTGTTGGAGTAGATGCAATCTATACTTATGTTTAAATTCCTGTTTTAAATTAGTTCCTTGCCAGCAAGCTACGTATTGAAAGTAAACACTAGTAAAATGGCAATAGATTATGATACCACAGCAACATAAAAATTCTGCTGGGCAACTGTCCTTCATTGTCTGAAGAAAACAATCTTGAGTCACTGGCACAGCAGATACTTCTCCATGCGACTTGCCCATTGAAGGAATGATGGAAAGCCAAACACATGCTTACATGACTGCAAGATGGGATCATTTGCTAATGTAAATGTGATTGTTCAACCCTGTCACTTGGAGATCACAGGCAATAGTACACATAATATCTGCTGCCTGATATTAACATTACAAACAATAAAACAAATAACCATTAAAACCCAGATTATTCAAATATGGAATTCACAAGGACAGTCTAAAAAAAAAAGTAAACTTCTCTTACTTCTGAAGCAAAGACACTTTTGAAAAAAATGTGCTTCCCTCAGGATAAACATAAAGTGAGATTTGCCTATGTTAATTGCTAACTGACAGCAACCACACAGTATGAACTGGTAAACTGAAGGAAACATAAGACCTGCATTATACTATATCTCAAAGTTAAGATAAGATAAAGGATAAGATTTATTCCTTTCACTTTTTAAATCTACTGTATATCTAATGCTGATTGGTATCCCTTCACTTTTGTTCACATTTGCCTTTAATTGTCCATCATCTCTCATCTGCCATATATACCATAAGCATTATGAGTAAGAGCCATGTTTCATTACTTATTTGCATAGCGCTTAATGCAGGGGAGTCTCTCTTTTCAGTTGAGACTCTACACCTCTCTTAGCTATGTAAATAATAATAACATTCCTGTGAATTTGCAGGTATAATTTAGAAAGGTTCTTGAAAAACATATCCACTGTGTTGATCTGATATAAACACTCCAGAGCTCTCATTGTCTCTTATGTTATGAATATAAATTTGGAGGAAGAGAAGAATTTCCCCTTCAAACTCATGCTGCAGAATATTTTTCAGTTCTTCAGGGGGATGAAGCTAAGATTCTTCGACAATATTCACCTAAAAATAAGGGAGAGACAGCCATTTCCATGGTTAGAGAACTTGTGGGATAGATTCAGGCTCAAGTCACCAATCTGAAGCAAAGCCTTTTTTTTTTTTGGCAAAAATGCTGCGATTCTGTAAAATGTTTCGGTTTTGATTATGTAGTTCTTTTATAAATATAAAAGGAACGTATTTTGTTAGTAGAGTCTTAATCAAATCAAAAGGACTATTCAAGGGAAGAAGCAGAAAGAAACTAGAGTTTAAATACTTTACAGAGAGAGCATATTACCTTAAAAAAATGTAACCGCAACAAGTGCCCTTCAGGTCAGAGTTAATAAGCTGGAAAATAAAGCTTATTTCATGGCTATAGCAGCTGGAAATGTTTGTCTGCTTCTCCCTCATCAATACTGCATCTAGTGGCAAGGTTAAAGAAAACAAAAACAGCAACAAAAATGCTCTGTGAAAGAGTAGAAACAAAAAAAGAAAATTATCCATTTGATGTGGTACAAACCCATAAGGCATCACACGTACAGCAGGGTCCCCTGTAATTTGCAGGAAGAAATATCACATCCAGCATTGAGGCAGTGATAAAAACAATGGAGTGGAAGCAAAAAAAGGCATCTAAGTCCTATTTCTTACGTTAGCCTTTGTTTCTAGGCTTGCCCTGTCCACACTGTTTTTGTTTCTTTGGAGGAAAGCAAGGTGGACGATGTTGGCAATTAGCTCGTAGAAGCCAAGGCTGATTATGTTTCTACATCATTACTAATTATTACAGGCAAGTCAAGAAGGGAGATTTAGCACTTGAGCTGCAGACAAGCAGAAGGTGACAGATGAAAACAGCTCGTCTGAGTTTGAGCAGTAGCTAGTAGCTCTTGGGCTTGTTAGACTCCATGCAGAGAGGAAAAAAAAAGTGTGGTAGCACTGCAAGCAAAGCAGATGGAGCAGCATGCTGTTCTTTTCTTGCATCTCTTTGACTCTTATGCTTTGGATTGATTTGTAAACTCTGCTTGCAGGATAAGCCTATTCAGTTCAGGGAAGAAGAAATAAAGCCAACCCTCAGAGTCTGCATTTGAGTGAGTCTGACCTGCTACACAGGATGGCCTTGGGACACCGACCTGCTTTCAACCCCCTTAACTTCAAGAGCTTTCCTTGAGGAGCCCAGATCAGGACCTCTGTTGCTCTAGGTCTCCCTACAGTCAGTAAGAGGATATTTCTTTCTGTGCAGAAAGAGCCTAATGTAAGCACTTTCATTAAGTGCCTGGCATCAGATAGGGTGAGTCTGGGCTCATAGAGAAAAAGTGGTTATCAGCGGTGATCTGGGAATGCAGTGGGGGTTTTTTGCTTTTTTTTTTGTTTGTTTTTTTTGTCTTTGCCACATCAAAGGTGTATTTTTCCATTAAGAAAGGTAATGCCCAAAAAACCCTCCTGATATTATATCCTGATAGAAGCAAGGCACCATCAAGCTAAACCCCAGATTTGGGGCATGGTTCCATCTTAGGTGCTGAAAAGTAGAAATTACCAAGTGATTTGTTTCCTCTGGTATTTAGCCAGCTTGACTAACATATACACTTCCCACTGAAGGCAACCCACATGGAAAACATCTTCCAGAGTGTGAAGCCAGCCTGTCCTACAAGCTCTTAGCACACACTGCTGTCAGTATCTTGATTGTGCCACAAAGCCCGCGGTGCTTGAACCATCAGAGCCAGGAACAGGTTCTCCATGGATCATGTTGTGGCTGTGAGTACCCACACTATCTCCCACACCTGTCAGGTGCTATAAAAAAATCCTATAACCATAAACCCAAATATCCAGATTTTTCCTAGCAATTTGTCCAAGACAGTTATGATTTTTTATAACAAAGCTGCAGATATTGAACAAATAAATACCTGCTTAGCATTCTTGTGACTGCAACCAGTAAATCTATTTCATCATTATGGTATTACAAAAACAAATATCCTCTATGGTAGTTGCCAAAAATAAACAGAGGAAGGGAAAGATATACTGCCTCGGTGAGACTAACACCTAAGCTGTTTGTGGGAAGATAGCCCAAATAGGATGTGCTGATAAAGACAGATATACATATGTGTACCAACAGTGGAACCTCGATCTGTATTTCCTCAAATATGCTGTATACCCTTATTTCTCCCATTTGGTACTTTTACTTCTAATACTTTAGAAAATAGCTTGGATCATCAACAGTATGGTTCATTTTGAATATAAAATTAGCAATTTAAAAAGTTGAGTATGAAGGCAAATCAATAGCAAGTAATATTAAATTACAGAACAGAAAGAATATTCCACTGATTACATTACTTAGTTCCATATTAAACGCAATAGAATCTTCTATTTTTTATACCCCTGAAGCTGTCATAATTTCATCTGTGCAGTACCAGAAGTCATTGATATTATCTATTATTTCTATAATGCAGATCTGACTGTTCTAATACACAATATGCATATATAAAAATAAATCATATACCCTTTGTCATAAAGCTTACACGCACACTTTCCTTCATTCATACATATTCATAAATATACAGACACGCACTTTTCTAGGGCCAGCATGGCAGGTACGGAGCTGTAACAGTTCTACCCTGCCTGCTTCCTGCAGTTTCTCATCCTCGAGTTGCCCACATCGCAAGCAGGAGTTTAGGTGAAACATATGCAAGTTCGGATACTCTTCACAATTTCACTTTGTTTTTCCCTATCATCAGTATCCATCTTTTTTCTATTTGCATTTTCTCTCTTCCTAAGTAACATACATAAATCAGTAGCCCATAAATCAACTATGGAACTAAAAGCCTATGTTTTTAAAACAAAAGAAATGTATTTTAGGTAATAGCAGGTAAATTATAGCAGATACATCTCTACATCAAATGTATTTTTCTTTTTTTAAACACCATGGACATAATGGATTCCAGAGGAAGAAAATAGAGCACTAATAATAGTATTAGGTAGCTTCTGCTTCTTAGTCGTGGATGTTTGTAACCACAGATTACTGCTTTTTCTTCCCTTTCTCTTCTCAGATAGGAAACAATCTTGCAAGACAGTGATAGGACATGGCAAGTAGAGAGTTAATGGAATCAGCCTAAAAAGTATTGAAAATCTTTGTAACATTTGCAACAACACAAAGTTAAATAATGAGGCAAAAATAGTTTACTTTTTTCTTTTTCTGGAGGGAAAATGTGCTGCAAGGATTAGATAAACTGCAGCTGCTGCAAATTCAGCTGAAAAGCAATAACTAAATGAAAGGTTCTGCTCCTTACCAAAAAGGTAGCAGAAACTATTCCAGGACACACAAATGGCAGTCTTCTAAACCTTCTACCTTTCAGGTTAATAATTTATAACCTCCTGGTTTTAGCTACTTTTGGAAAGCATTGAATTTAAATACTTTTTTTTTTCCAGTATTGCACACAACGAACCACCCAGTGCTATTCTTGGTCTTGTTCTGCATCCAAGGCCAGAGCTGCACTATAGGCTTCTGCCAGCATTGCTACATTGGTTATGGGTGTGAAGAGCTGGGATCCCTGTCCGACGTTACTGTGCCAGCAGAAATCCTCACAAAATTGCACTTTTATTGGAATAGCTTATTTCTCTTTTAAGGACTTATTTTACTATAATGACACAGAGTTTGTTGGTACATGCTGAGTTCTTTGTTGGATTAGCGTACTGGTGCTCCTCACATAGCTATAGCCTCTAAGGAAAATACTACAGGGATATTAATCAGTAGATATCCCTCTTCCCTGTAGGCTGGTTTTGAATGCTTGTTCCTTGGTAGAGATGAGGCTATATATGAAATATATGGATACAGTCTTAATTTCTGCGGTTGTTAAAGATACTACAGAGCCTTTTACAAGATGAAACATGCTCCTTGTCCTGATCAAATTCAGGGAGATGTAATTTATCTACAATCTTCTTTYGGCTGGATAAAACGGTCGTCCTGTCCTGCCCACTGTTAAATGAAGCTGGTTTCCCCCTAATCATGATAGAGTCATACAAGGATATAATTTCAAATCTCCAATCATTCTTCAGAATATACACACACACATATATGTGTGTGTGTGTGTAACTTTTAATCTCTCAGGCATGGTCAAGTGTCTACTAATATGATTTTATGTTGCTGACTTCCATGAATAAATCTTTCAGTACTGAGATATTTGGGGCAGAGGAAGTTACTTTTCTTAATTAAGTCATTTAGACTATATATAAATCTGTAACTATCTGTAAAAACATATGATTATATTCACAAAGAACAAACAGAAATCATAACAAGCAATTACTGTATTTACTGGCAAGGTAAAAGACCAATCTAAACTGTAAAACAGCCACTCAAAGGCTGCCATAGTTTGGTTGTACCAAATTTTAAAAGCTAGTCCCCAGAAAAGTACACTGAGGGATAAAAAGTTCTTGTAAGAAAATAGTATAGTTAGAGCTGAGGAAGGTTAAGAGTAGAGACCGCCAGTGCTTTCTGTACCCTTCCATCACAGTTCTTCCATTTTCTTTAGACCCTTTTGTCACAGTTCCTCTAACTCTTTAGCACCCCTGCTGAAGATTCCCATGCCAAAAACAGTTTACTGGGGTGAACCACTGCTATATCATTTTACTGCATTTATTTGTAAATGGTAACTGATACCATAATAATTGTCTTAATTTTAAATCCATTAAAATCCTCTTGATCTTGTAATTTTTCCCATTTGTTTCATAGATTGCAGGACTTGTGAAGAAACAACAACAAAAATAGCTTCTGCTTGAATTAAATGCCTCAATTTACCATTTCCCAAGGGGCAGAGCCCTCTGTTCGCTCTTCTCTTGGTCAGCAATGTCTCTCCTAGCAAACAAAATGTGAGTCTGTTTAGAATTATTTTTGACTAGTGATGATAAGTGATCATTACAGTGTAGCATTTATATCTAAAATAAGCAGCGGCTTATAGCCTGTGTGCATTTATACAAATACTGCATATAAAATATCCATGAAAACGGGGCTTTAATTGGCCTATGCTGTGTCCCGGAGTATTTACATTGGAAAATAAGGATACACAGTTTCCCTTGCAGATATCTTAAACAGCTTGCTTCAATGGTTTTGCTTCCCTGGGGAAGAGGAAAGGAGCACAGCTATAGGAGATAATAGTGAACAACCTCAGTTGCGCAGACAGTTCATCTGTTCTTTAAGATTTGATAGAAAAGGTCAACCATGAAAGCAAATAGGAGTGAAAATTAATTAGGTTAGAGAAAGCTTGCAGAGATCCTCAACAGCAGGAAGGAACCATCATTAAACAAGTGCAGACTGTTATCAGACAAGCCCAGGTTGTGTAGCTTGTGTCATGCCTGAATCGAACCTTGAAGCAAGGAGATCCCTCCGGTTCTCTAGCTTGGCTAYTCTCAGGTCGGTAGCGGGTTCTGGGATGGATGGTACCACCTCAAAGAGAAAAGTAATGCTTTTACTGGGTTTATTACTAAAGGAAACATATACTCCATAATGAACCTCTATATATATGATTATTGGAAGAGTGGAGAAGCTGAACAAAAAGTTGAGTTTTTTACCAGTGAGAGAATGATTTTGGCAGATGTGGATTTAAACTGGATCAAACAACTGGGAAGTTGACTTCACGGACTTGGTTGCAAGGGAGAGCAGTTACAGAATGGTAGGTAGAGTTTTGTAATCGCTGTCATGAGGTTTAAAAGCTGGAAGAGAAGAGGAAGCAACAGGGAGTGGATTTCTGGGATTTAGTCAATGGGTGACATTGTCCTACTACAGCACATGCCAGCACAAAGCTGTGCTCCTGCTCACAGCTGAGGACAAAATCCAAAGAAAACAACAAGCCACCTAAAATGCAACTTATGCAGAATTTAGATGCCTATGTAGAAGTCAATGAGCCAAAACAAAATTCACCAAACTTGTTTCAGCACCTGAGAGGCTGTAGGCACTGAAGATGTGCTTTAAATCTCTAAGTTCTGCTACCGTGTACACCCAGAGGCAGTGTCGCCTTGGCCAAGCTGAGCTGCCCAGAAGCGCTGGGGAGGTGCAACCTGGGTGTCCCTAGTCTGCGGGTGCCATCCCCTGGCAGCCTCCGCCAATCTCAGCCCCTGCTGCCATGGTATCGCAGCCACAGCACATGATGACAGGATCCACCTGCTGCGTGATCGTCCTGTGAAAGTGGAAGAGCGGGGTTCAGTCTGTTCCCCAGCCTGCAAGGGAGTCTGACTCACACCTCCCACGTCCCCAGCCCCAGATATCTTATCAGCCAGGTTATGGAACAGTTGGAGCGGGGACTCCTTCCAGCGCTCCTGCTGAAACTGGTGTGCACCCAGAAATGCAAAAGGCATGGTGCCAGAAGGAGTCAAGCAGGAAGGAGCCTGCTTCTGCTGCTTAATTGCTAAGAAATTCAGCTGAAAAGGGGAGACTCCCTCGTCTCCGTCTCTAACATTGTTTGTGCATTTAGTTCTAGAGAATTACTGCACTAAGAAAAACTGAAACCGAGGTCTTTCCCTTCCTCTATGTTTTCTGACCATTAGCATATACACAACYGTGATCCCTCTTTCACTCTGTATCTGTGGGTGTGAGGTGTTTTTATTAAAATGGCCAAAACTGCAATATCTTTTCCTGAGTTCAGCAAGGTGGAGTGTTCTAGGAGCACGGCTCAGAGGATGTCCCTCGGGGGAACGAGGCAGAGGAGCACCTTCTTTGTGAATTATAAATGGCCCTAGGCAGAAAACAGTTACTTGTGCATTTAGCTCAGCCAAGAGGAAGGGACCTCAGGGCAAAAGTAGCAACAGAAATTAAGGAAGCCAAGTTTTCTGCTGCAACTTAAAAGTATCTCCAGTTTCTCAGCAATGTGAATGGATTAGGTGGGCAGCAATGGATGGGACTGGACTCCCACTGTCAGGTGTAAGCTAAATTCTGCCTAAGCTGGACATTATATAACTGAGTGAATTTTGGATTTCATTCATTAAGAACCATTCTTTAAGGTATGGAGTTCTTAGTCAAGGGAAAAGTTTCTAGCCTCTTAAAGGCGTGACAGAGCCTGTTACTTCTCAGACCATTATGCTTTGGAAAATGTGAAGCAAGAAAAGCAAAGAAAGTTTAAAAATTATCCAAGAAATTAAAAAAGAATTCCATGCAGTCAAACATGTCTTGGCTCCACCACTCAACTCCCACCTCATCCAGTGAGAAAGGGGATTCCTGGGATGAAACGATATGGAAATATAGAAGAAAATAGCTTTTTCTCCTGATGATTTTTTAATTATTATTAAAGACAGAAAAACTGCTTTACTTCACATACTAGTTTGAAAAGCTGACAAATTAGGAAGCAGATCTTCCTTATTGCTATACACAGCATGACCACTTTGACTGACTTGCTTTCTCTGTCCAGATTTGCAGCCACTGCCTGGTTTGTCCATTAGGCATAGGAGAAGCTCCAGTTTTCCCTGTTGGCATCGCAACAGGGAGTGGAATGTTCCTTACCAGTCTGGTGAAGTGACGCTCTGCTTCTGGTAAACCACAACAAAGATTTCAAGTCAAAAAATCTCTTTTACTCTGAGCCTCTGTTAAATGCAGACTCTACAGAATTGCAGAGAAAAACATTGGCAGTATGCAATGAGAGATGCGTGTGACAAAACCAAGGAACTGGTACATTTTTAGCACCATTTACTAGCACCTTATCTATTATTTATTTACATACACATATATATGCAGACATGTCTGGTAAGAGTAGTTACCATAGAAATATGTAGTCAGGATGGAAAAGACTACGCCCTAAAGTGGGCTGAACATGGCTGTTCAATTCTAAGGAATTGGCTACACATGAAGTTATGGGAAAACGTACCTCACTCTTGGCTCAACTTATACTATGACTGAAGCTTTTATTGACATAGTCTAAGTTCAGATACATCACTGAATTTCCACACAGGTCACTCCCTTGATCAGCTAATTGATTTTAGCTCTGTCTTTGAGTAATTATTTCTGAGAAAGCAGGGGTACAGCACAAGATCGAGATGAAGGAGTAGAGAGTAGGCAGTTGCCTAGGGCAGCTGTTTGCCCAGAGTGGCTATGCTCCTCTCCCAGCTGGTGACATTTCTCACTTTCCTCAAGAAAGCAAAACTTTTCATTCCTCCTGTTGCTGTCAGAGGGAAAAGGAAGAGGAAAATCTGAAGTTGTCCTGAGTTTGTAAGAGCCAGCAGAAGCCCCTAGGTCACGGGTGGTGATCAATGGTGGCCAATTCAGGGTTGGAGAGTGCAAAAGAAAGAGAAGGTCCCTGCACCCCAAGCTCCCTCCTTGGCCAAAACGTGCCTTTGGGTTGGAGCTACCCCTTCATCATTATGGGACACAAGTACCTCAGGGGCAGATTATAGCCCCCCACCCCACCCCCCCAACCAGTAAGATCACATCAGAGTGGCTGGGGGAAAGTCAGGGTATTAATGCAGGAGGGGAGAGATTATCCTAATATCATCCTGTTGACTTGCATAACTCCCATTACCCATAGTCCTACTGGCCATTTTCAGTTCCTCAGTATACCCCCAGATGCTTCTSCTCCCACATCACCCATTTACTCTTCCAGAACTTATATTCTTGAGGCATAAAATTGAATTTTGCCTTTGAGCTGATTTTGGCATGGGACTTTTGAAATCTCATCAGGTAAGAAAAGCACTTTTCTTCCTCCCTTTTTTTTTAATCTTATAAATCATCCTGTGACTTGTTATATAATAATGACTGTTTACAGTGGAGGAAGGGACTGTTTGATTCCAAAAGCAATGGCTGTGGTTATCAAATATTTCCACTTCCCTTTGGCATTTAAGAACCTGTGAAAACCATTCATTGTATGTCTTTCTTAACATCTCATCCTCTAATGTTTTCTATAGAATGAAAATAAATGGCTGAGGATGCTCAATTTATTGAAATATAAGCATTTATTTGAGCAGTATGTACRTTATTATCCATTTTATTTCAATACTATTTGTACCAGCCATGTTTGGCTGTTATTTTTACTCTGAAATATTTGATTGATGTCAATGGCATAAGTAGATCTCATTTTGTAATCAAGCTGTATCCTCCCTAAGTGTGCTCATCGTGTATTACCCTCACAATTATCTTCAATGACCAATCCAAAGAACAGTCCAATGGCTCATCACCTTCACTGTAGAAAAAAATCACTTTTTTGTCCCCCTTTAACTGAAGACATTGGTACCTTTTCTAGTCTTGCCCATTAAATGAAGGGGTTGGCTAGAGCCAGTACTTTCTCTCTGTGAAAGGTTTATACCATTTTTAACCTGTTTCCTCAAACCACTAGGTTATGGTAGGCATTTGTTATTCACTGTGGAAAGGTTGCATCCTATTCCTCTTCTTGGGTTTTCAGGAAGCCAGGCTGACTGCTTCCCACTTTATTTCCAGGGAGGCCATCCAGAGGTCATTTTCCCTCTGCCCACAGATTCCTCAAACATGCTTTCTGGGCTAAGATCTCCGTATAGCTCCCATTCTTCTGCATGATGACCATTTAAATGACTTTATACTACCTAATTTTTTAATTCAATTTGAAGTTGGAAGTCATAGCTATTACATGGGTTTTGATGTGTGGCCCAACTTAATTGATTTCCAGTTAACTAGAGTTGGTTAACAAGCCTATAAATGAGAGTCTAAGCGCTCCACCGTTGCTTGTTCCATGAGGCAAATGCTCATGAGTTACCTCAGTGCACAACCTAAGGTAAACCACAAATGTCTGAATCCTGCAACACATCTTCATGGAATGTTTAGATTAGCTTTTACAACTGCAAATATCTTCACTAACTCTATTAGTTAATTGGCAAACAACAAATAAATGCAAGTTACAACAGGGCAGCGAATTCTAGTCTAGACATATGCGTAGTAGGAGACTGAAGTCTGATTGTTTTCAAGTTTTGAATAAACTCAGAAGAGTTTCTTTATTGCTTGACATCAAAAAACATGACTTTTTTAACTCAAGAAATGAACAAACAAATGAAGAAATGGGAAAATATAACAGGAAACTCACAACCTATGCTCTCTGTCTGGGGCTCCCATGTGTTTCATTTTAGATAATGCCRGTACCCTTTTGAATACAACATGTTCAGAATGATGTGAAGGGCTGTCCCTACAGTTTCTTGACTGGAAAGAAAAGGATTAAGCTAAGGCTGTCAGAAAGGGAAAAGCATCTGAGAATCTAGACCATCCTAATATTAACAGGGCCAGAGTTTCTGGAAAGAAGCAGTCAGACATGAGCTGTAACATCTCTATGAAGGACTGGTTCTGTCTTAGAAGAAAACAGGTTACAGGAAGAATAACAGAAGAAGGAATGCAGTCCTACCAAAAAGGCTTCATCAAGGTTCATTGAGAAGGAATGACAGGACTTACTGGTTATATGGACAGGAACCGCAAAAGGGAGGTGATGTTGATAAGTTACAAGGACATCACAACACATCAGGTACCTTACTAGTATTTTTGAATGGGTCTGGTACCTGGAAGACTCCTTATGTGTACAATCTAGTTGTTATTTTGTTTTTATAAATGTTTCTTAAATTGGGCATCTTGATCTGTTGTTAAACATAGTGCTAAGACTTCTTGTCGCTGTGGAAGAGTTGGATAAGCACAGCAGACAGGAAATTTTAAAATGATCCTTTTCAGGGCTGCAGAATTGCAGCTTGGTTATACATGTAGATATAGGTAGAAGCATAGATATATAGATAGATACATAGTGAAAAAAATAGCATGCCATGCACAGAGCAGCCCACAAAAGAAGCTCTACCAACCACTCCCTTTGTTTTTCAAATTGCTCTCCGCACAAGTCTAGCGTCAGCTCCCGCCCCACCGGTATCTGGATGTGACTCATGAACAACATAAAAGCAGCCAGTCAGTCCAGTCTCTCACCCACAGACCAGCTCAGAGGACTCTTTACTCTCCCAGCATCTGATGTTTCAGTGGCTACTCACTCTGAGCTGTCTCCCATCTCTCTGGCTTGGTGGGTGGAGAAAGTTTACAGTTGTGTGCACTTGGCCAGGCCCTGCCAGTTTGGGGAATAGGAGTCCTTTAAGCCCGGGTATGCAGCAATGGAGGTGCAGCAACGCTCCGACGCCCACCTAGCCAAGAGAAGAAGTTATGGAGGTGCTATCTGAAATGTCACTTGTCCCTCAAATTCAGGTGTGCATCTGCAACTGAGATAAACCTCTGTAAGGAGCCAAGACTCCCTGCCTCAGATCCTTCCCCACCGGCAGACATGTGGGCACAGGCAACTGGCCCATTCTGTCTCTGAACCACTCTGGAAAGGGAGGTGGAATTTTATACAATAAGCAAGCACATTCCCAAGAGATCACATACCCACTTTCAGCCTCTTGTCTRCTGGGGATATCTAAGCCCCTATATTCTTGGGATATGCACTAGCCTAGAGGTTGTGTGAAGCTGGGGGCGGGGGGGGTGAGAAGGGACTGAAAGGTAAAAGTTCAAGAGTGAGGGAGAAGAAATAACAGGGAGCCAGACACTGCTGTGCCATATTGGAGCACTCAGTGGAGAGCAGGGGGCAGGCAATCTGGTCACCACTCCATCATTTCTGTCTCTATTTTATCGAGTGAGTGTTTAATGATTGCAGTGAGTGCAGTTAATGTGAGCTCAGCGCCGAGATTCTCAACTCTGTCAAGATTAGAGCAATTCTAGCCATTTGGGGAGCTATGAAGTCAAAATCAAGGCAATCCTCATGCTTCAGTGCTTCCAGTGCTGGGCACCAGGGTTTTCAGAATCACCATTTTGGAGTTAGACACCTAAAATTCTGCCTATGTGCCCTCAAGGATTTGGGTGGGAGCTGGTTCTGGTCCACTGATATTTCCACCAATTCTTCTGATCGTTCTCTAAAGAGCAATTTGATTCTGTGTATAGAAGATACCACTTGAATAACATATCCATTCAGAGTACAGACAGGATCATGTCACAGCACATATTCAAAGGGAACATAGCTCACTTGTGGGTTTTTGCCTAGTTTGTTTGTTCACTTGTTTTGTCTCAGACTATAGAATGTTTCATATGATTGATACTTGATTGTTTTTCTTTATCACACTCTGGCATTTCCATAATTTATTAGTCACATGTAGGTATAGGCCAGATAGTTTAGCGAAAATGTGTGTTGTCATCTGTGTTAAACAAACATGGTCTTATTTTGACTACCATTAGTTCTCCGACAAAAGTTATTTTTACACTGATAGAGTATCCTTGTAAGTGTACATGAGACACGAATATTACCTGACTAATACACAAGTATTTAAGTGGCTGAAATGATATCTTACTGGGGGCTTTTTTTTTTTTTCCAGGGGCATGATAATAGGGAAAGGGGGATCCTACAGTTTGTCACATTTTACATTTTATTTGATTAATATCTTTTGTCCTTGCAGTTCTCAATATCTTGTACACAAATCATATCTTGTGATGGTTCAAACTGTGGGGACTGATTTCTCTGATATCAAGTATAGGCTATTATTAGCTAAGTTTCTGAATGTCATTGCTAACAGGATAGAGAAAGAACTTACCTGCTGCATCACAACAGAGATCCCATCTTTGCCCTTGTTCTTTCCTTTGATAATAGTCCCAGTCTTCCAGCTTCTGCGGGTTTTAATCTGAATCATTTCAGGTTCGAGATTTATGTTCATTTGACTATGAATATTTTCTTCCTTAGAAATTGCTCCAGATTTCAAATCCTCCAGTCCCACTAGGGGATGATGTGCATCTCACAAGAGTTTCCGAGTGCATGTAGAACATTGTCATTGCTATCTGAGGATGGGAGACCTGACGTGCTCTGTTCTGAGAGACCTCCACTGCTGGGTAGATTTCCTCCTTGCTCATATTAGAGGGTTCCAAATTGCCTTTTTATGTCTCTGTTCATATACTGTATCCTTTTCTCTTCTGTCTGAGGGAAAAGTGTAATGGTACTGCCCTGTATAATGTAACACCCATCTATAAGACTACAACAAAATCATTTCTGAAAATCTCAAGTCCTCGTGTGAGTTTCTGAACATGCTTTCAGCCAGCATTTCAGTTTGGGCCTTCATTACTCCATTTTCTCAGTGCCTCATAGTCTTTAATAGCCTTGCCTTGTACCTCTGAAGAACAGAACTACTTTTATGCCTGGTTTATACCAGTATACAAAAGCAAAGAAAGACAGGGAAGCTCCATACGGCAAAATAAAGGGGTATTTGTAGTTCATGACAATACTAAATATGCTAGGACAGGTAAAAAGAGCAGCTTCTGCACAGGCTTGATATCCAGAGAACAGGCTCTCCAGAGACATTGGACATTACCCTGGTCGTTATGCTACGCTGCAGCATTTTTATTACTGTCACTAAGGTAGCACAGTGGTAGGAGAACAGATGCTATTAAAACACTTTCCCATGACTTTGTAGGCTGTAGTACTTTCAAAATATTTTAAACATTTCTGTATTCTTTTTGCATGAACTAAGTGACTTCTACAGCTAAGTCTCATTGTCAATGTGGATTAGGTGCCAGATCCTTATAAGACTACAGATGTGTCAGCTTTGGGAAGCCCAGGCAAGACACACCGGAGCTAGCAGACACCCCAAATGGTAAGTCTCCATGACATACAGCTCATCATGTTGACTAATTAGTCCATACAGTTAAAGCACTTTAGCCAGGACCTAGGCGTTTCTGAAGGGAGAAACACACACATTCCTTATTAATCATTGTGTATAGGCCTCTAATCCCATTTGAGATCACTAAAGTATGCACCAGACCTCCAGYTGCTGATCCAAAAGGGTCTGCTGTGGGTACCAGATATGCCACCTCCACATGCATAGCTTGGATACCCTAGAGTTTCTCAAATTGTATCACAATCCTATGTTTAGACAGCTGAATCACCCTCCAGATGACCAGAGATTTACATAGTCAGGAAAGGAAAATGTGTCTAGCCATCCCAGTTCCAGACTGATGCTCTACTGGCTGGGTCAGACCTCCCCAAAGGTTAGAGCATATTACCTTCCAAGTCTCTTAGCTTTCTGGATGATTCATGTTGGAGCATGAGACTGGATGAACAATGGATCATGTGATGGAAATGCTTTTGTATATGCAGTCATGAGCATGCCCTGACATCCATGCACTCACGAATTGGGGGAGCGGCTATACCTTTGGCTGTGCTGGCAGATGGTGCCTTTTCTGCAAGGACCCTGGGAGTTTTACACTGGTTGTAGTTGCAATGTTATGGTTCTTCTCTTTTTCCCTGGCACCTCCTGCTCAAGAAGCTGGTCACCAGATCAGGCCAACCTACTTGGTCTGCAAAAGTGACAAACCAGGAGGGAGACTCTGGCATTGCAGTGAGAGCGTGAGAGATGTCAGGGAAGAGCAGGAGTGATTCTCAGGTGAGACAGGTCTGATCTCACCTGCCTTACAAGTTGTCGTAGGCTGAACCAGTAACTTCTTTCAACACCTTTTGAGAGTCTGAGGTGAAAGGTGCAACTTGCCAGCATAAATGTCATTGTAAATCAAAATCTTTTAATTCTTTTCTTTTTGATTCTTTTTCCTGCTCATAAAAAAATTGTCTCCAAAAATGGCTTTTAGTTGCAAATCAAGCATAGTTTAACCCTTAGCCCAGAGGCCACACTGATTCTGAAGATTTTGTTTTCATTATCACTAGTGTTTTTCTCTCCAAGAACTTGAGAGTCCTTCCCTTCTAAATGGCCTGATTCAAAGTTAAAGAAATCRGTTGTATAATTATCAAATTAAAGGTTGATATGGCAACATTGTAGGAGGAGTGGCAGCTGCTGTCCACATCCCTTTTTCCCCTGCCACTCTATTAATTTCTATAGGCATCATGAATGAGATCCATAAAAGAAAAATGGGCACCGTTATGATACAAACATTTTCCCTTTGTGATTATTCATCACTCTTATCTTGGTACTGCAGGCCTGATAAGAATTTGTACCCTGTATTTACATAGTGATATATTTTATCATTATCAGTTATGAAAATATAAAGTGATTGTGCTGATTCATATTGTGCATTTTAGTTGTAACATGGCAATAGAAGACACTAGATTGCCAAGCTGTCTTCGAGAAGAAATTGTCACTTTTGTGTGATCGCTTAGCCACTAAAATAAGCATCAGTTTGAAAGTTGTCATGCCAACATGGAATAAGAACCTGGCATCCACAGACAGTATTCATGTTTGATAAAATTCACTTCAGCTACAGTACCTCCCTGCAAGAGGGAAGGGATCTCATTAAGACCGAGTTTGACATTCTCCACCAAATGAATGACTACTCATTCTTCAAGGATGAAATTCACAGTGCCCTATGGGGAGACCAAGTAAGCAGATTTTCCATGAGTAACTCTCTATAGAAGACAACAGGGATATAACATTCCTCGCCCTTCCTCCCTGTTCCTATCCATAATCTGGATTTACAGTTCTTCAGCTTTTATGCATTACTGCAACAATGATCACTTCACAGAAGAAAAATTAGGGAGTTTTTTGAGAATATTTCACAACACATGTCCATACTTGTTAGCCTGTTTCACTTCAAGAAATTGGTAATGCAATAGAGACATGAAGGGGGTGACATCTTCCCGACACTATTGTGAATTAAAACCTTAATGCTGAGGAGATGTGATTTGTCAACACTTGTTATGGGAGCTGTGAGAAAGTAGCAGGCCATACATAGTGTGGATTGGGAAGAATAGGGAGGTTATGCTTTGACAAGGCAGCTCCCCCATAACCTAACTCAAAGCATACCAAAAGGAAGCTCTTATTTCCCTTACATACTCCCCCAGTCAACACGCATTGCTCTGAATTAGTGGTAGTCATAAGTGGGGACAAACTAGTTGCTAGTCTGGGGGCAAAACAAAGCTTTGCCAAAAATGGTGATTTGCTGAACCCAAACTATTTTGCCCAAACTATCTCAAACTTTCAGGAGATCAAAGGCAGACCCTTGGGAGACAGTATTTCCAAAAGCCAGAGCTCCATCAGACAAACAACACCAGCTCTGGGAACTCACGGCTACAAGATCTATGGCTCTGAGGCAAGCAGCCATGCCAAGCTTTCCAGACATTCATGGAGGTCTAAAACCCCGTGAAAGTCCAGTTCTAGTTCGTTCCCTCAGAACACCCACACAAGCAGGACTTGGAGCTTAGAAGTCCTGGTATAGGTTCCCAGGATCCATTATTCCAGGATAATTATGCCATTCTGGAGTCAGAAACCTTACTTTTTCCAGTGCTTGTATGGTAAGACTTTGGTGTGGAGCAGGACCTAGGAACATTGGGCCTCTGCAGGGACTCATCTTTCAGATCTTGCAAGAGACACTGGAATATGTCTGCGGCTTGGGCTTCAGACACCACACATAATAGATCCCTGACAGAGTTCTTGGTTCACTATGAATAAATCGGTTCATATCATGGGACTGGCCCAGAGATGAAGACTCTAATGCTTCCAGGACTAGGGTCTGTGACTCCAGAGCCATCAGCCAAGACTCCCAGTCTTGTTGCTGTTGAGCCAGGCATCTGCCGAGTTATACTCTTCCCCAGTCCACTGCCACATACAAATCTCCAAGCCCGTGAAGTTTCTTCTGGTCCAAGTCAGAGAAGGCACCACACATACACAGACCAGAGAGCTAAATCAGTGCATAATGAGTTCAATTCACACATGCGTAAGAGACACAATCAGCAGCCTTTTGAAAACAACAGGCTAATTACATTGAAGAAACTGAGGAGATTATAGAACAGGAAAGGAACTAAGAAAAAACCACTGTACGTACAAAATAAAACCACACTTCCAAATAATATTTAACCATCAGAACCTCTTTCTAAAATAAATCTTTCCAACTCTCGCAGAGACTAAGATCACACTGGGTGTCTTTCCAAGTTTTGGGGGAATTTCCAGTGCCTACCCTTTATTCTTTTAAATTAAGTTCAACTCAGGACTCGAGATCATGTGGGATAAAACCTGGGAGACGCTGGGCACTTACATCTCTTACTGAATAGTCTTTTATCAGCCTATTTAGGTTATCCCAGTTTAACCCTATAGTCCCTTCCAGCAATTCAATGACTCAGATTAACTAGACACTTGGCCAGTGTCGAGCTCCAAGCTGAAGGTTGGAGAGAGGCTAGTCCCCAGACAAATGATGCATGGAATTTGTATCTGTGTGTTGCCATGCCGACGCCGCGCACAGATTGCTCAAGATTCAGCAGCACTTGGCAGGGACTTTCTTTGCTTCCCAGAGACCCACTGACAGGTAATATTACTGACTTTCTGTTTTATTATATGAAGTCCCATTGAAATGCTCAGTACAAGCATCTAATTCATTTCAACACGACTTTGCACAGCAAAAAAGAGAAAGCAGGAGGGAGCAGCAGGGCAGTGAGGGACCCTCCTGTTCCCAGAACAATGTGGGATTCACTTGCTGCATGGGGCAGTTTTATCTTCCCTTTGCGRCTGCAGAACGGTTGCACTCTGAATAGGCTCAGGCAATCAAAGGCATCTCAGAGTATTTCATAACTGATTGCCACTGATGGTGTATTCCCAGAGTATGCACTGTTCAGAGTTTGGGGTAGTAACTTACAATTGAGAAGGTGCATAAAAAAAATAAAAGAAAATGACAGAAGTCCAACAGCAAGTTGGATTTGGGAGTGCTGAACTTCAGCTCTGCACAGGTGCAAAATCAGCTCACAGTACCAAGCAGCACCAGCCACAGTGCTTCATCCAAAATACACAGAGGGAAGCAGAAAGGCTCCTGGAGATGTCGGTAGCTTTTGGCTCTACACAAACAGTCACTTCTCCTGCAGTGAACATTTAAAGCGTCTAGTATCCACATCCTTGGTAGAGCTGCTTGAAACTAACTGTTGTGAATAAATTATGTAAATAGCCTTGCACACTGCCTTCTTCGCACAAATCATTCAGGAACCCCTCTTGTCCTCCATCAGCCTATCTGTTCTTGAGGAATTTATACCAAAGAGCTGCTGTGTCAAATTTCTGCCTTTAGGCTGCTCCCAAACTGCTCTGCTTGCCTCCATCCCTTCCCCCATCACTGTTTGTTATGCAGTGGGTGTAAGGTTCCCCCAAGTCACATGAGACAGTTTCCTCCACTCCAACTTTCCTGGCTGGGAAATAATAAATGGCTAAATGGCAAAGACACATTGCCATGTGATGCTCAGAGATAAATCGTTGTGCTAAAATCCATGCTTTGTTTGGGGAGCCTTGGTATTTCAGCTGGGGCTTGGGATTCCTCTACATGGCAAAGCACCTAACAGTTAAGAGCTCGAATGCTCAGTGTTGCAACACCTAGGCCCTTTTGTTGACTTAATGCTTGTATCTTTGCCCAGAGCAAAATACACTGGATAAGATAAAAACAATCCAAATAAACAAGGAAACATTGGCATCCTTCACTGGAAGAAAGAGCAAAACAAGACAGCTCTGCTTAGTGAGGTGGGTGCCATGGCTCCTGACTCACTTTTTTAGCCATGTGCAAGATAAGGTCTGCCTTTTCAGGCCAAAATGAGGGCACTTAGAGTTTCACATCACTTTACCCTCACGTAACTGCAGGCTGCCACAGAAAGAAGAAATCCAGTGCATTTGTCCCCTTCATCTGGCTTCAGGTTTCTGCCCTCTTTCTTGCACTGGACCTAATGCCTACKCAGGTATGGAGGAGTTGACCCATCTTACTGATCCAAATTAATTCTATTTCTGTGGGCTAATGTTTGGTTTGATCACTGAGGTGAGCTGACCCTGCACCTTTGCAATCTCTAGATGCAATATCACCAGCATGTAGCTGGGCCTGGCATGCTGAAGGGCCACAGGAAAGGGCAGAAGACACGTACCTGGCCAGCCTCATCCGCCTCCCCCAGCTGCTCCAGGGTGCCAGCCCATGGTGCTTGGACCATGGGACGATGAGGCTATCCCCTGCCAATGCTGGCACCAGTGTCCTCTCCCCTGTTCTTGGAATGAGGAGGACCCCATGACTCTGAGGCCTTGGGACAGAGCGGCGCAGTGGCGTGTCAGTCCCTTGCAGGGCTGTGCCCACTGCCATCCTCCACCAGCAATGGCTTTTCACATGCAAGAACGTGGGAGTTCTCCAAAGCAAGAGAATGCACGTTGACTTGCACATTGATTTATGCATCAACAAGTTTAATATCACACACTGCATCTTCATAGTTCATTTACCTGACAAGTACAGAGATTGTTTATGGTAAATATGTACCAATCTGAACCCAGAATTTTAAAAAAGGAACCCATTACCATAGAAACAAAGCAAATGGGGTTAATCCATCATGCTGTCCCAAGGCAAGACCAGCTCTATCTATCTGCAGCATTCTTGACAGATATTTCATCAGTCTGGGCTTAAAGATCCCCATCAAAGAGATGCTATACCCTCTGAAAGAATTTTCTATTCCAGAGAAAAAGGTTTTCCTGAAAGCTGACTTAAATCTTTGTTAAGCTTATAACTTATTGTATTATCCACAATGAAGAGAGACAGAAAGGTTTATTGCCACCTCATTGAAGCAGCATTTTATTTATTCAAAGCCTGGCAGGCTTGATTCTCACCAGCCTTCTCTGCACAGATTAAACAGGCACAGTTCTTGACATCTTCCCCTGCAGAGCATGTTTTCTAGACCTCTGACCAGGCTCATTTCTCTCCTATGGACTTCCTGCAATCTTTCTTGAAGTGTGGTACCCAAAACTGGAATCAGCTCCCTACTTGAGGCTTTACCAAAGGGAGGATTACCTCATATGTCTTTTGTACAGCTCTGCTGTTTATATACCCCAGAATAATATTTGCTTCTTTCACAACAGGATGCCATTACTGACTCATGCTGAGCTCATGATCCACTACAATTCCCAGATCCTTACTACCTCTCCTCTCATTTCCCATCATGTATTCAGGGAGGCATTTTATCCTATCTACATGACAGTTTATATTCAGTATCTTCTTTGTTTCAGAGCTTTTCTCCATTTTCTCAGGCCTGTCCTCCAAGATGCTGGCAATTTGTCAGTGTTTTGGGTTATGCACAGATTTAACATATGTACTCTCTAGTCCATCATTTAAGTCATTGTAGTGATAACAGTAGATCTGAACCCAAGACAGTCTCTTACAGAGACTTACCTAATAAAATGTTCCAGCGTGATACTGAACTGCCGATAACTGGTTCTTGGCTATCATTTTCCAAGCAGCACTGTGTATTTTTCAGYGGCCTTGTTGAGAATCAGTGGTCCCTAAGCCATGGCTCTCAGGCAGCAGAGTGCTCGTGAGACTTTCATACTGAAGCTGACAAGGAAAGCAATGTAAGATGTTTTTCTGTATTGTTGTTCAATGAGCCCGGCAAAGTTTGAGGCCCATGATTCAGACCACAGTTCCCTGGGTGCTTATGAAAATGCCAATTTAAGGCGGTGTCAAAAACCTTACTAAATTCTTGCTTATCCGCATGACTTATTACCCCGTCATAGGAAAAACAAACAAACAAACAAACAGGCTTGTTTGATATGATCTTGACAAATCACATTGATTACTACTTATCACTTTGCTATCTTATGGATCATTCAATCGCTTGTCCAAGTATCTTTCTGGGAAAGGAAAGTCAGGTCAGCTGGGACTCTGTGTCCTCTTTCTTCTTCTTTTTTTTAATAGACACTCTGTCTGCCTTTTTCTAGTCCAGCACCATCCAAATTCTCAAAGATAATTACCATGGCCTCCAAGATTGTTCTGCCAGTTCCCTAAGTAACCTAGGGTGAATTACAGGCCTGACTGATCTGAAAAAATTGAATTTATCTAAGCAGTTTCTAAACATGTCTTTTTCTATTCTTGCTCAAGTTCTTACCCTTTTGTGGCTGGTGTTAACTGTGTCAACCATCTGATTACAGTCAGGCTTTTTAATGAAGACTGAAGCAATAAAAGGCATTAAACACTTTGGCCTTCTTGGCATGTTTTGTTATTAGCTTTCTTATCCCATTTATTAGCTGGCCAGTGCTTTCCCTGGTCCTCCTCTTACTGCCAAGGAACTTATACAGCGTTTTCACTTCACCCTTTACATCTCCTTATCTTATTTTGTGCATCGGCCTTTCTTGTTTTGTCCTACATACTTGTGCTATTCTTTTACACTCATCCACAGTTTCTTGACCTGGATTTCACCTTCCCTATATTTCTTTTTTAAGTTTTACAGTTGCTACAGAATAACTGATTTAGTCAGACCAGTCTCTTACTAAATTTTGTATCTTTTCTTCCTGTTGAGTGAAATTGGGCTTGTAGCCTTAATTCCTTCAACAAATACCAGGTCTTCTGTTCCTTCCAAGAACTATAGACATTTTTCTCTTGGTTCACTTTGTTCTTACCTATCAATTTCATGAGTGAGTTCAGACTTGCTTATCACTTTGATTAGTTCACAAAGATTATGATTTCTCCCCTAAAAGATGCAATTTTCTAAAAAAAAAAAAAAAGAGAGAAATCTGGATAATCTTTGAATAAGCATTGGAATACGACTTTGAAAGAATACAAGACACATGAGCACAGTCTTGCCTTCAGTCTCAAACTGATAATGCATAAGATGCATCCACAAAAGGATGGCCCCAAAAAAAGGGTGGTTCAGGAAACTTCAGTAATGACATAAATGAAAGTGTTAATGATCTTATTAGATATAAATGATGGACCAAGGTTAGATATGCCTGATGGATTTGTTAATGATAATGATTTGGCTGATGCTTGTACATGGAACCCCCTAAGGAAGATCTATTGCTTTCTGGTTTTCTCAGTTTTATTTAGTGAGGTTAAGAAAGCATTACTTCAAATGAGTTTGAATAAAAGTACAGTGGCAAGCAACCTTGACCACAAATTATTTAAAATAATTGCTTCATCCACAGTAAAATTAGTAAATGATTTATGTCACTTGTCTTCCTTCATTGGGAAAATATTGTAACTTCACTGTAAATGGTGACATTTTCCAGAAAGGTGACATAAATGCTCTCTGTGCCTCAGATATCAAAGAGGTTGGTGCAGGCTTCATTTTCTACTTTAGCAAAAGAGCTTTGATTCAGCAGAATGAACAGACTTTAAGACAGCTCGTTCTACCACTCTACTTTCAGTAAGAATACAAGTTCCCTGTCTGTGTCTTGATACAGCACCTCATCTGTTTAGGAAATTTAGGCTGATTTCAGTGGTCTGGGGCAGGTCAGTGGCACGTGGTGTTGCAGGCAGCACATTATCACATCCATTTAGATAATTGTACAGTCATCATTGTACCTGAAATAAGCACCTGCAGAGGGTAAATCAATTCTTGGGTAGATTGAATCTCCTCTGAGGGTGAAAAGGGAGTCCAAGGCTTCTAACTTGTCTAAGGCACCTCAGTCAAAGGTCTGAAACAGGCCCTTCCTAAAGGCTGCACCTGTATTGAATTGTGAAAAGTAGCCCTATCCTGTGGTGTCTAGGCCTGGAGAAGCCGGTGGCGACTAAATAGCCAACACCTTGACAACTGGGATCCACAAGCTAACTAGTATAGCTGTAAAAGTCAACGGCAAAGCTTAGCTGCTGTCACTGGTGCACTATTGAACATAGAGGAGCTGGCTGAACGGGGAAGAAGGAAGAGTGATCGGTGGTAGAGTGGCTCACCTGAGATCAGACACGCGATTAACTGTCACAGAGAGGTAGAAGAGCAAGGAGGAAAGTCAGGTACTTCGTGCCTCAATCTCCCAGCCCGTGCTGATTTCCTTATCATGTCCAAGTGTCTATTTTGGTATGTAAGATTAATATTGATAGTAGGGCCTTTTCCTGTGTATTTATCCAAAAATAGCTAGAGCTGTGTTCTAGGGGATACTGACTGTTTGGCATAACTTGTAACAAATGCCATCATTGTTTAAGGTTTTTTAAACTTTGAAAAATAATATGTTGCAGCTTTTTCGTCTGTTGAAAGAGAAGGCTATGCATAACAGATATGAAATTATTTTTGTCTCTTCAGCTGGCTGTGGGTTGTTTGCATGTATATATTTGTATTTGTGTGGGTCTGGATGTGTGTTTGTGTGCATGTGCCCATATGTTGTTACTTTTCAATTCCTTATCTTTCTAGAAAATGACAATAAAATCTCATTAAGTTGGTCTACACACACTGCATAACTAACAGCGAGACATGATTTCCTTAGCACAAGCTAAATATCGAAACCTCTCATACTTCATTAGCATTGACAAGAAAGTGATTGTCCCTCACATCACCTTACTGTTAAACCGTCAGCAATATTTGTGGTGCTCAGTATTGATCTAAAGAAATATTAGACAACTCTAATGCTTAATTCTTTTTGTATTAAAATAAATCTTTATTTTTATTCAGCATCACAATAGAGAAGAAAGGGGAGGCGGGAAGGGGAGGCTAGCCCTGCTGTCAGGAATTACCTTTTCTACAAGATTTGTGTTTCTGATAAGGCCGTGGTCCTGCAGTCCAGCCCTTAAGCCCAGGGAATCAACAGCCTTCACACCAGTGTGTCTGCCACATGGTTAGCTTATTTCAGAAGCTAGCTCAGAAATATTGCTAACTTCATCCAGAAAACCAAACACATTTATACCTTGTCATGCAACCGAATAACGTGTTAGTCTAGTTCATTGTATAAAGAAATATTGCATACTAACCTCCTGAACATTTACAATGCCACACAGAACGTGAGCGATGCTGAGGGCTCCTCACTTCCCATAGAGGTGAGTGGGAACAAAGGATATTCAGCACATTCTAGGAAGACATCCAATACCTTCAAGATTTTATCTGAAGCTTGATGTGCACTAGAAAATTTTGTTGACACGGTGTATTGTGGGCAGACACAAGCTTGCTCTGCTGGTATTTGGAGCCAAAAAAAAGCTGTATGACCATGTTAGCGCAGAACCAAGACAGCGCTAATAAACCCTGCTGAGGGACGAGGTTTGTTACTTCAGTCTTGGCACCCAGCTACCACCATCACCTAGCTTTTCGTCAGCTCAGAGAACAGGCAACAAGGGGCTCTGCTCAGAGCAGGGGCAAGGGCAAGCTCACCTCTGCAGACTTCCTTTTCCTTCCAGGATCTATATGCAAGTAGAGACTTTTAGCTTACAGCAAAGAGAAACACACTAAACCCTTGTCACCAAGAAGTGTAGCTCTTTACACCTTCGGGTTTTAGGGACTGGGCAAATCCTACCACTAAAAATGCAAACCTCTTCATATGCTTGCACTGCCCACAAATAAATGAGTCGTAAGAGGACAAAATATCAAAGGTTGATATATCAGGGATCACCAGCCTAGGGGAACTGTGAGATGCTTCTGGTCCTTTTTAAGCTACAAAAGTGGTCCAGCAAATAAATATCTGTTCCCCAGTGCTGTGTGTTGGCTGCCATAGCCACTCTTTCAAAGTCTGCTCACTGAGGTTAAATCGATCAGATCCCCACTTCCCCTGTACCTTTTTTAAATCACATTTTGGTTTGAAAAAGTTTCTTTTCCTGCTAGGCTTTATATGCAAGCAGATACATTTAGCTTACAACAAAGAGAAAGTACACTAAACCCTTGTTCCTGCCTGGAGTCAACAAGAAGCGCCACTCTTTACACCCTCAGGGACTGGGCAAATCCTACTCCCCTGGAACTGCAGGAATAGAGACCCTCATGAGGAGACAACAGGAGGCATGGCCTTCAGTGGAGTCAAGCAAAATGAAAACCAGATCCAGGCCAGGACCAAGTACATGCACCAGACTTACAACAGTGAGATTTCATAGAACAAAATAGGTAAATCTATCCCAGTCATGTGTTCCCCACAAGAAGTCCCACAAGAAAACTCTAAACTCCTTCCACTCCTGACTGTGACCGCCCAGAGGAAGCCTCCAGGCTCTGGAGTGAAGAGGAGAAATCACTCTTCTAGGGTGAAGAAAAGTGGTCTCAAGCAGAAGGGTCAGTGCCATGACTGTGTCCTATTCTAGTCCGCAGAGTGCAATGGGAGAAAGGAAAAGAAAAATTTTTTTTCTCTCCCTCATAATGTGTGTTTTCCCTCATTCAACAATGTCACAAATAGATTTATTGAAAAGTGGAGTGATTTTCCACATACACAGTACAAAATCCCTGCTAGCATCTTCTCAAAAATCTGCACACTCAAACACATRCCTCTGAGTACCTTCCCCAGTTGATCACATTATCATTTGTCAGGCATTGCCTATGATCTGTCAGTGTTTGTACTGCAACAGATAAGCATCCCTCAATTGACGTACTCAGGAATATTTCACAGAATCACAGAATCACAGAATGGGTGAGGTTGCAAGGGACCTCTGCAGAWCATCTAGTCCAACCCCCCTGCTCAAGCAGGGTCACCTAGAGCACGTTGCACAGGATCACGTCCAGGCAGGTTTTGAATATCTCCAGAGAAGGAGACTCCACAACCTCTCTGGGCAACCTGTTCCAGTGCTCTGTCACCCTCACGGTGAAGAAGTTTTTCCTCATATTCACATGGAACTGTCTGTGTTTCAGTTTGTGCCTGTTGCCTCACGTCCTGTTGCTGGGCACCACTGAGAAGAGTCTGGTCCCATCCTCTCGACACCCTCCCTTCAGATACTTGTACAC
>NW_020447247.1:0-76177 GCF_003343035.1 Apteryx rowi
GGAGCCTTTCTCCTCCCACGAGCAGTGACCAGTTTCCAGCCTTCTTCTACGGTGTTATGATGTACCGTTTCACATGGCACAGAGCCCTCCGGCAACTCCACTGCTGTGGGGGGCTGGGACTCCCGAAGCTGCACAGTCTCCAAGAATACCCTGTCTATCTCTCACTCCGCTTCCCGGATGCTGCGCAGCCTACTGACCTCCTCCCGTAACTCCCTTACCTGACAACACAGCTCGTCAACAGCAGCACACCTCCTGCAGGAGAGCTGGCTGCCAGCCCAGGCCTCCCGGAGAGGCCCCAAGCGCTCCCTGCAGCCTGAGACCTGTACAAACTGGAGAGAAACAGAATGTGATTCTTGAGAAACAGTGCTCTCAGAGGAAGCAAAACTCAAACACCATTTTGTTTATGGGTTTGTTTTTTTCAGTACACTGGATTTCAGGTGCCAAACCTTTGCCTGCCAGTTCACTGCAAGTAAAATCTAGCCCTTAAAGAAAATCTCTCATGGTTGAATAGTGCTCTGCTGTGAAGAAATCATTGCAAGACCCGTCTTTAGTTCAGGGAAACCAAAGTCTGAAGGGGAAAATAAAGGCCTGATCTTGCAGTCCTAAATATGGTGAAACCCCCGCTGCATTCAGCAGAGTTATGGCTGCACAAGGAGCAAAGAATCACAACTTGTCATCTCAACGGCTTCTGACTAATTAGACAAGGGCAGAGCACATGCAAACAATAAAACTAATTGCATTTGAAAACTCCAAGATGTTCCTGCTGAATTTGAGCACTGTTTTTGTAACAAGTCAAGATGATATTAACCTCATTTTTGTCAGCTGAATTAACAGCAATTACATAAATGAACAATTTATTTTCTGGACAAGCTGCCTGCAAGCAATTTTATGGGGAAAAATTATCTGACATTAAAAAGAACAAGTGAGCTTTTAGAGCAACACAACTGAGTTATCATAAAAGAATACTGAATTATATGGCTTGTGTTTTAAACGTCTTTTTAATAGATTATGGCTGTGAACAGTGTATTTCATACTCCTGATCTGTCCCTCTGTTGACAGTGATATCGAATAACTTGTACTGAATATTCCAGCTCTGGCTAAGCTATGGATCAGAAATGGTAGAGAGATGTGTGAAATGCTTCTGTTCAATGTTTTTGATATATACAATTATCAATCAAGAAGAAGACTAGCTTAGCTTCAAAGCAGACTGGACATACTGAGTATTACAAAATGTCTACATTTTGTTCTACATTTTCGTCTTTGCAAGACAATTATATATCAGCTCTGGGTAAGTTTTGATCACCAACTAATTCTTAGGTTGGTTTTGATTTTTTAATTCACCACTTGTCAATACCTTGTTGGTGGGATGAACTGCTGAGCTTATGTTGTCACAAACAACATTTAACATCTCTCTATCCAGTAGTTCTAAATCTTGGAGTAAATTCCATTGCAAAAACATGGGGCTTTGATTTTTTTTTTGAGTTAATGTTTTCAGGGGACTTAAGAAATGTACTTCCCACAGTAGATAGCATTCAGTGTGTGGTGGTTGTTGAATTATTCTTACTAGAGCAACCAAACCTGGCTCCCCACATTCCTGCAGAGTATGGGAAACACAAATCCCAACATCTTCACTTTCTGCTTTCGTTTTTTGGAAGCATTCATACACTACACTTTTATTCAGTTCATGCCAAAAAACTTTAATCAAATTTGCTGTAGCTTTACAGTTTCAAAATAAAACTGGAATCTCTTTATGTTATAGTTATAAACTGACTTTGCTTCTCTTCCTCAGTCCTCTCATGACGTTCCTTTGAGATGTCATTTTCTAAGCAGATTTGTTTCATTATTTTTAATTCTGTGTTCTATCTGCTTTTTAATTGCAACCACATTGTTTAAGGAAGATTTTCTTTCACTGCAGTGATCCTACCACGATTACACTAAGGTATGCACACAACAACCACCAGATCAGACCTTCCATACAATCCTCCGTATGAAACTTGTCTTTTCCTAAGACTCTCTATTGCTCAGTTATTGCTTTGATTTATGGGTTGGCCTCATAATGTGTTACAGACTGTGGGTATGAACTCTAGATAGCAACCAGTAGTACAGCACAGAGAAGGGAAGGGTGAGGTGAGCTGCTGAGGGAAAAAAACTCAAGACTGAGAACAGAACCTCAAATCTGGTTAGCAAAAAGTGTTGTAAACAGCAACCTCAGGAAGACAACCAAGGTTTGCAAACAGGGGAGGGGGCCTGACACTTGGCTGAAGCAAACAGCCTGGTTTCACTGAACTTCAGTGGAACTGTGATGATTTATACCATCTAAGGACCTGGTCCTAAGTTTGTGCTAGCATGCTGGTCACCTATCTTATTGATTTTGAGGTCCTAGTGACCTCCTGACTGACAGCAACAAAGTTTGTGTCCTAATTTTTGGAAGTTTTAAAGCTACCTAGGTCTGAGTAGCCTTTTCAAATTCCAACCAATAGCTGTCAAGTCACAGAGAGCTGAGATCAGCTCCTTTATCACACTGCAGCTTACATGGACTGATACCTCCATCTAATAAAAAATGCAAAACTCTAACAATTTTCTAAAGAAATCTGACAATGGTAGTATCCTATCCCTATTTTCTTCCACATAAATCAAGTTCTATCCATGGAACTGGAAGCTGTTACTCACTACCTAAAAGTGTTGTATTTGTTTACAGTTTCTAAACAGCAGTACTGTAACTCATAGCTTTGTGAAAGTTTGAGATATATGGAGAATTTAAAAGGGTATATATGCACTATTTTTCTTTACCCTTTTATTTTATATCCCAAACATATCAGTACGGAGAGAGAGCGCTCCTCTGATAGCTGAAGTGACAATCAATTAATAGTCATAATTCAAGTTAAAAGGAACATTTTCAGCCCCTCTGTAACTCCATAAATAAAATTACTCACGTTCTGAATGTTTATAGCGAATTCTCAGGATACTTTATTTTTGCTAGTAATTTCCAAAGAAATGAGCAAATAGTTCAAGAAAGCAATATATAAAAAAATGCAGACTGGACACTTTATATAGTGCATAAGCCAGATGCTCCTAAATTTATTACAGAATTCTGACAACAGCAGCAATCACCATTTTTTTCTTCCTGTTCTCCTCTAAAATTTGTTATGCAAGTAGCACTAACAATAGTCATGTTGCCTGTAGGCATACAAGAAGGAAAAATAAAAATGTTGTGATTTTTTAAAAAACAGTTTAATACTGTCTGAAATCACAAGTGTTAATCAGAGTTACATGGACAGCTACAAGGCAGATCTAATATTTTTGCATATCTTAAACTTAGACTTGTTTTGTTTAGCCTCTCTAATTTTGTAAGTCTTACAAATCACACACACATATCCCTTAGCGTTTATTAAAATCTGTTGCCTCTCTGTATTCTCAGTCAGTTAAGACAGTTTTTTGTTTAGCGTCTGTATTAGTGTTTAGGAGAAACAGCCCAGTATTTCTGAAAGAAAATTGTAACAACAAAGTTCTAATACCTAAGTTCTAATACTATGATATGAGAGCAACTGCTTTTAACTAAGAGCTGTGGTAAAATGATGCTGGAGAGGGGCTGCAGTAAATGTCGTTCTCTAGTTCAGACTGAGAGCAGGGACCAGCCCTGGCCCAGGGCAGTGAGACTTCTCAGCCAACACGACAGATCAATGTTGGAATCAGACCATATTTCTGTTACATCTGCAACACTGTGGAGAAGAAATGACCTAGAGTTAAGGTTCCCCAAACAGGAGTGCTCTCCCTATGACAGAGTGCTACGAAAACACTGACTTGGCAGCAGCTTTTTGCACATGGCCAGAAATGATTCATGCCCTGCCATCAATGACATACAAACAAGGAGGACGAGGCAGTAGTTTCTGCAGAAGAAAAAGCAATGAGGAATCAGTTCATTTGTGTTCCTCCGCTTTCTTCCTTAACTGAAACTCTACTGGGGAACAGAACCTTCATTTCACATAAGCAGACTTGAGACCAAAGACTGCTTTCCCAAACTTACTCATAGAATCACTACCAGACCCGGGAATTCTGTGTCCCTGCCCTCCCTACATTAAATCATTGTTCTCTGAAGCACCATTTGTAAAATAAAACAAGGCCATATTAGTCCTTCTGACTTGAATACTTGTGAATCTCTGACTTTAAAAGGAATGTCCTCCCCACACTTCCACGTAAATTAACAGTGGTGGTGCACCTAGAATGGATGAATGTACTCAGTATGCAGCCTAAGAGAGTAGCAGTGACTTGAAGGTGGGAGGGAAAAACATTCAACATGAACTTAACATCTTCTTACCTTACACAGGGTTCCTTTTTAATCATTTTCATGTTACTCTTGTATTTTATAAAGTCACATCCTAGGGTTACAATATTTCTATCACATATATATGAGTTCTATCATTTTTCTTTTTTTTTCCCCCCTCTTTCCATCTTTCCTCGACAGCAGAAGCAGATCTAGAATAAAACCCTAGAGGTAATGTAGTGCAGCAAGGGAGATTCTTTTTATTTCCTCCCTGGAGACATGATATCTCGCAACAGAGGACAGACAGGCCATATCCTATCTGCAAATTGAAACAGGCAGGAATGTCAGTTTTGAGGAAACCCATGGGTATCTAGAAAAAAAATCATGATATGTCACAGCATACCAGCAACCCTGAAGAGCTCGTGCTGTACTGGAATGTTTCAATCTTGGCCAGAAATGAGTATCTTGAGTCCAGGTATGTAAGCAAGATTCTTTCTGGAAACAGACTGCATCCTTCTGCATACTTTACTTGGCTTTATTCCCATCTGGTTACTTTACTAATAAATTATGTTGCATGCGTTTTATGCTCACATTTTTGGAGGGTGGGGGTGGGAAACGAACAAGTGATTAACCTAATAGGATTCAGTACTAAAATCCCTGGGACGTCAGAGTTAGCAATCTTTTCAAGTAGCTTACACAAAAATTTTTCTATAGAACCTCTACTTATTTTCTTTCACTTTCCTAACTGCATGAGATAATTTGCTATTTTTAAGAGACAGGTCATGATAAAACCAAAGAGAAGCTAAGATTTTGTCTTCCTACATCATATGTAATATGACTCAATGGCAGAAGCACTAGTAAAAACTAACCCAAATTACTTTATATAACTTTATCTTCACATAACCCCTTCACTTATGGGAAGGGCTTAAAAACAGTCTGATTTTTATGTCACATACTACCTCTGCTTTGGTGCGCAATATACCACGCAGAAGGAAGTAACAAAGGACCTCACCTGCTACCACCTGCTCAAACTAGGGATCTGAAAGACCTCTGATGTTGTGCATACCTTCCCTGCTCTTCCTGGGACTCTGCCTATTTTCATTTACTCCTACTCATGCTTTTAATAAACTATATTTAAGCCAAAATAGTCAACACTTATTAGAACATGTGAATTAAATTAAGTTTGTATCTTACAATAAATACATACGTACAATACAATCTGAAGATAGCAAGTCATTATTCTCAGGCTTTACAGATACATTTTTATCTGAAAGATTATGAATGTTTTTGCTACTATAGTATTCAGTATTTGAGTCAAAGCTGTAGAACTTAAATAACAAGGCATGAGGGGAAATCTCTGATCTTTACATCAAAGTCTCCTAAACAGAAAAGGCCCCCTTTACAGCAATGAATGTCAGTGAAGGTCACACAGCCTTCACCTTTATGCATATAAATAAGAGTATTGACATGCTGAAGAATACAGTGTTCGTTACTTCTGAAAGAAAATGTAAAAAGTTTTAAGACAATGTATTCTAAATAGATCTGATATCTAATGACCCCCAAAGGAGTGTTTTCTCATCTCAGAAATTATAGTTCTGTAAGAAACGTCTGCCCACATGGATCCAAACCAGAATCTTGGATAAGATTGCAATGTTATGGGAAGGCTGAAAAATAAGGAAGATCCAGGCAACTAATCACCATCTCAAAGGAACAGCTGTAACGAGTAGTCATTATTGCTTGAGAATTGTCTCCAAGCTTCCCTCTGAAGAAAATTAATAAGTATGACTTATTAATACAAGCCCACAAAGAGAAATGATCAAACAAGAAAGGAAAATTTAAGGTTTTGAAGACTAGAAAACAAAAGTCAAATGAATTATTTGTGTCTGTGATGGATAAGAGATTCCCAAGCAATATGTTTTAAAAAACCTGGGATGAGAAACTGCCTGAGACATTTCAGAACACATCTATGAATAAGCACTAAGTCACTAGCATCCAACGGTACTCACCAAGAGTCCTAAGACACCCAGAAATAAGATTGCTTTACCACTAACCACAGAGCATGAAGTAGAAGAGTAGTTATGCCTCAAAAGTCCAAGTCGCTGAAGGAATCAGCAGCTAAGCATAGAGCATGATTCAGAAGAAACATGTGTAATTTTATTTTCAAGAAGTATTCAGATAGGTCCTTTAGTTGCACTATAGCCACCATGAAGTAGAGGGGGTTTCTAATACTCTCCTAAGCTGTTAATACAGAAAGAAGAGGAACAAATGTCTAGATTTCATAAGTGAAAACATCTCAAAGATCTGTGCTTCAGCATTAATTGGTTTGAAAAAAGCATAGCAATCAAAGCTAGCACTCACTGCAGAGGCTGCAAAAGGTCTTGATTCTGATGAGATCTCAGTGGACAACATAGCAGATGGAATTTCATGCCATTTACTGCATGACTAATGAGTATGGGAAGGTAAATGCAAACCCTAATTCTAAGCTTCTACTCCCTTCAGACGGTTCAGGGAGTGTAGACAGCTCACTGAAAACATCAGCCCAAGCTATCAAATGTAAACAAGCTTACAATTTAAGGAGAACAGAAGACAACATTTAGAAATCTGTCTATGCTGAATACCATGAATTAGTGTTCAGAGCAAAGCAAGAGTTAGAAAACCACTACAGGGCAATATGGATCACTTATGAAACCACATTCACATGAGAAAGACTGAACAGGCTGAAACTTGAACCTTGAGCATGACCAGAGAGGACAGAGGCCTAAAAAATGACTGACAAGGCTTGTAGGAAAGTGATTCACTGGTCCTTGTAAGGAGAGCTAGACAGTTGCCAGACAGGTTTAATATGAAGAGAATATACTTTGTATGCGCTTCAAATTTAGTTTTAGCTTCCATTACAAAAGTTCAGAGAACAAAACACTCTAAGTTCCAAGAAAAATTAGATGTTGATTGAGAAGGCCACTAGCAGCTATTTACAGTTGCAGCAATGTCTCTGGCTATCTCTGTCCCTGACCAGCTATAACCATAATAGGTGATCACTCAGTACTCACTCTGTTTAGCAGGTGTTTAAGCAAAGATAATGATCAGGAACAGGCTTCTAAGCAAAGTGGAGTTTTAATCTGACCAAGAATATTTCAGAATATTTGGCCCTAGAATCCACACCAGTTTACTGTCTCGCAGTGTATGCAGAGGGGTGCACCTGACATTTTCATATTTTTTATATTGGCTAGCAATAAAATGCACATAAATTACTAGTTCAATCTTCATGTCAAAGTCTGACTTCTTGACCTATAACTGAGAAATAACTTTTGAATATTTACTTAGACATAAGCTGCTGGAAAGGGAATACAAGCTTTTTACCTACCAGTAATCTTATTCTTCAAGGATCTTCACATTGTTCTTTACATGGAATAATACTGCAATCACCAGCCTGTCTATATAGACAAGCAATGGTACTCTTTAAAAGAAGTAATACTGCATCTTTAACAAGTTTATCCAGCCAATCTATTGACTAGATGGGCAACATGTAAACACCACATATAGCTAATGAATAACTTAAAAGGCAGCCAGTTCTTCTGCAAGTGAAGTGCTTGTGTTCTAAAAACTCAAAAAGCCCACAACTATTCGAAATAAAACAAAGTTATTATTACAGCAGTGTGTTGAGCAATGGCTTTCATCCTGTGATCTAAAGGACCATTTTCAGTGGATTTGTAAGTTAAAAAATTAAGTTTATGAACTTCACACAAGACTATTTCTGCATGGCAATAAAAGTGTTCATGTCAGTGTCCCTGAAACAAAGACTTCCAACAGGAAGTGCCCAGATAATAAAACCTTCCAGAACACACACAACTGCTGGTAGCATCTTCATGCTTTATTTCAGTTAATACACAGCCACAGAAACAGATTACAGAAGGTTTTTATTATGAAACCTCAGTCCAACCAAAGGGCTAGATGCATATTTAAACATGATTGTTGAAGTTGTGTAGTTTTAGCCATTACTTGTCTCAATTCCATTTTCAAGGTAAGATATTGCAGAGTACAGTGGAAGTCATCCAAGGTGAAGTCAGTAATCAACCACTCATCACATCATGAGCAGATGTTTAATACCAACTTCCAATTCCTTGCACATGCTGGTTTCCTTCCCTGTAAAGAAAGTTTACATTTTGAATGAGCATCTCACACACAAAAAGGTTACTGGCCAAAGACCAAACTATATGAACATGATACACAGAATAACCCTTAAGTCATCAAACCCATTCCTCAATATAAATTAGTACAGGACAGAATTTTCCTTTCCCATACCTTTAGTAAGGATTCTGTTCCAGAGAACCAGCCAGATTTGAATCAATTGATTCACTAACTGTTGTGCCTCATATTTAAAATTAATCATTCCTCAGACTTTCCAATTTAGATTTGCTAAATCTATAGTCATTTTAAAAAGTTCTCCAAAAATTCACACAGGCTTCCACAAGTTCAAAACTAAAATACAACCGAGTTCAATTCAGAAACATAACTTAAATTAGTCTTTACCTGAAAACTAAAGTTCTTTAGCTACAGCAGACTGAAGTCTGATAATTCTTTTCACACTGCTTACCTGGAGACAGATCAATTTACAAGGAACTCTCAAGATGTTTATCCCATAGCACACACTTCAAAAAAATCCATGAAGTATATTCTAGGCAGTTGATAAGCACCAACATATTTCAGCTCTGGAAAAATAAGATTAACATGAAAAAATTAAGAGTTATATTACATGATAACCTGATGACAGTTCAAAATCTACATGCAAGCTACTCTGAAGGCAGTAGAGTTGATTCACAAACTTCCTGAAGTTCAGTAGTTTTATGCATGTGTTCCTCTCAACAGGATCCAAAGTAGAGTTTCAGCCTCACCTCTGGGTTTAAGAGAGAACTTTTATACCCCTCTGTACTGGCCACTTAAGACACTGTCAGACTTAAGAGGGCAAAGCAAAAAAGGGGAGCAGACTAACACCAATTTTATCTTAACTAAAATGATCTGTATTCAGCATTTATTTGAAAGGAATATTATGGTTTACCAAAAATTTGTAAGTTATCATTATCAAAAACACCAAGATTCAAAATAGTCTAGAACTGTCATTCCACTGGAGTCCACTTACCTTCTAGTGGAAGGTGTTTTCATTCCTGGGAAGTTCTAAGCATTGCTTCCAATTTAGGTGTGATCATTCACCTGTCCAACATTTTAAATATTATGTTGCTGCGACTCCTAAACAGCAAAAAAAGACAAAAGCATTAGAAGACATGCTGAATTCCAGATCTTTCTAATCATTGTAGAAAGTTTCAGAAATCACTTAGATAAAATTCATTATCAAACCAAGATCTAGAGCAAAAGCTAGGAAATGGCTCAATCTCTTGAAAAGATGCTTTTCTAATCAGCAATTTTAAACCATACAGAAAGCATTGTTTTTAAATGTGCTGCTAACTAGAAACAATGGAAAGTTTATTAATAAGCCTAAGATGATTTTAGTGTTGATATTATTCTGAAGGAAGCTGCAAGTTTCCAGATTTAACAGACTGATCTTTACAATCTAATGCATTGCTACCTTCTGCCTACTTACTTATACATTGTAACTAATTATACAATGAGCTCATCCAAGAGGAAACATCAAAAGTCACTATTAAGGACACACTGGGAGACTGGGCTGAAATGAGGATCAGTGAAATTTTCTTCACTGAAAAATTCCTGAGTCAAGTCTGTTTGAACTTAAGCACCTACAGCATTCGATATGCTAAGCATCACAGGTTATTAGAGGAGAACTTGCAAATGAGATACTGTAGTTTTATTGATGCAGCCTATAGAAAAAATAACTGTATGGTAGCAGAATAAGAATGTATCAATGTATCTATAATGTACAAAAGAACAGAAAAGGGCGCAAGTACAGTAACAATTCTTTGTTTTCCCACAGTGCTAGGGGAGCATTTCTAGATACTGTTGTCTCCAGTACACGGTTATTGTTGGTTTTAACAGTAATTTAAGTAAGGAGACCTAGAAGACCACCAGACGACCTGGCACGGGAATGGCTTAACTTCAGAGGCAGCGGCAAGGCCTGTAGATGTCAAAGCGGGGGACGCAGAGCCCCCCGCCTCGCCGAAGGACCCGGCGCCCCGCTTACCTGCAGCCTCCCCGCGCGGGGCCCGGCGCACCTGGGGCGCTCCCTGCCGCCATGGCGGGGGCGGCGCGGCCCGCACCGCGGCCTGCGGACGGAGAGGGGGGTCAGCGCGGAGCGGTCGCGGAGGGCGAGGGGAGGGAGCGGGGGAGGGCCCGCTTGTGCCTCACGACAGGATGCAGGGCGGAGGGACGGCTCCGCACTGGGTTTTTGTGAGGGAAGGTGCTCTATCCCCCTGTGTTGACTGCTCGGGCACCGCCAGGCTCCGAGAGGGCAAGATGTGAAGGGAAGGTCCGCGCGGCTCCCCGCTCCCCCCGCCCGCCGCGGTGCCCCCGCCGGCCGCTGCCGCCTTACCGCAGCGCCAGCGCAGAAAGGCCGCGCGCCTCCTCGCGGCGCCTTAAGTAGCGGCGCGCCGCTCCCGCCAGGCCCCGCGCGCCCGCGCCGGCGGCCGTTGGAGGGGTGGGGGCCGGCGGGGAGAGCGCCGCCGCCCATTGGTGGGGCTGGCGCACGTGACCGAGGCCCTACCCCCCCCCCCCCCCGGCCCCCGGGTCTGGGCTGGTGAGGCGGGTGGTGGCGGGGCCCTTCGCACCCCGCCCCGGCGCCCCGACCCTCTGGGCGGGGCGGAGCGGAGCGGCCGGGAGCGCCGCCGCCCCGGGCGGGGAGGGCGCTTGGGCTGCCGGAGAAGGCCGGTGCCCCTGGGGCGAGGGTCTGGGGGCGCGCGGCCGGTGGTCGGGGACGCGCCCACGGTTGGGTCCTGGTGGGCCGCGGTGTTACGGGATGTTATTGCTTAGCTCTGCCCGGGACGAGCCCCGGGGCGTGGGGGACTGGATATAAAGAAACTAAGGTGTCTGCAGTGGGAAGTAGCCGCTGCGTAGCGGCTTTAAGGATCTAAACACTGGTGATCTCTAAATTCCACCTAAGTCCTGCTGTAGGAGGCTTAGGGTATGTGTGCAGGGATAGCGTGATAAGCCCCAAGCCTGCACTAACACCCCAGCTGGCCTCACGGCACGGGCAGTCTAGAACGTGCCGGAGCCGCGGTCAAGAGTGACGCGGTGGAAAGACTGGGACCAACCTTTCATCCAGTGCCCAAGCGCACAACTCACCACCTGGATGTGAAGCACAGCTGCTGTTCCACCTCAGCTGAGATGTGCTGCCTGACTGGCGATACTGCTAAGAGGCCTTAGGGTGAGTACGAGTAGATTAGCATAAACTGGGAATTAGCTTGCAGCACACAGATTTTGAATGTCACACAGCAGAGCTAGCAGGCARGAACCATGACATCTTGCTTCCCGTGGGGTTCTGTATTCAGCCGGAGTCCCTGCTTTGCGCAGAGGTGCAGATGTTGCTGATAATTCATRGCAACATTGTTGCAGATATACTCCCTGTGCTAGTATGTATACTGTGAGTCCCCCAGGATCAAAACCAGTCTTCTGACTGTAAGTAAGTCACTCTGAATGTGAGTTTGCAGAAGCACCTAGCTTCATGTTGTTTCATGTGCGATTCTCTGCAATGACCAGATTACTACATATAGTAGATAAGTCAGATCAGTCCTTGTAAAAAGAAGCCAACAGGTTGAGATGGCTTTTACCTTTACCTTTTCACCAAGCAGTGCCAGTGGGATATACGTCAAGGTCAGTTTCTTGTTTTCCATTAGGTAAGGTAAACTGGCACCATTGTGCATAGCAAACCAATGGCCAGTATCCATCCCAGGTGAATGTTTTCATCATTCAGATAAAATCACACTCCTTTTTGTTCCCCCACAGGCACTTGCTTCTGTCTTCCCCATACAAACTTTACGTTTTATGCTCCGTCTCTGGCTCCATGAAACTTACTTTTTTGGCTGACAGAGGCACAACTTCAACAGGAGCAATGCAGAGGTCCTCTACCCTGCTTGTTCCTTCCCAGACCTTGCCTGGAGAATAAAACACTGTCCTAGTGAGGGTGAGATACGGATTTGAGACTCTACGAACAAGAAGGAATCTCCTGTTCCCAGAGCAGGTGCTGTAACCATTGAGTTATTGCATGTAGGACTGTAGGCAGATACACCATTTACATGTTTTTTTGAAGGGAAAAGGCTGCTGCTAACTTCTGTCTGAACAAACTTCTCAGTTGCGCTCTAAGCCTGCCTGCCAGGCTGAGTACTTTGGGCACTTGAGGGAAAGTACTTCTTATTGGTGGATGTAAGTGTAGCTTAATTTTGAGTTGGGGCCTGGATCTCTAGCCAGAAGAGATGCAGATCTGGTCATGAGCAGAAGTATTGTGGGAATTTGAAGTATTATGGGAGCTTCACTATTGAACACAGAAGTATTTAAGGGCATTTTTATGGGCAGTCATTTCAAGAGCTGCACTAAAGATTCAGGCATTTACTTGCTATCTTTATTCCGCATTGGTCCCCTTATGGTGAAGATGAGCCTTTGCTTGTTGCCAGGGTGAGGAGTTAGTAGGTTTTGCATGTGCCTGGGAGAAAACTGTCAAGCACCTGGTCAACCATGCCAGTAGGTGTCATTAGATCTAGCCATATGCCTATTAGACATTAGGGCACCTCTAACTTAGGCATTCCCTTAGAAGAAGATGTGAAGGTCTGCATTCTGAACTTAGCTAAGTGACAACTGAGTGCCTGGTTATTTTGTGGATTTAGTGCTAAGTTTATATGTGGAGTCAGTGGTGGTCTGAATTCAGTTGTTCAAGTCTTGAAGACTGGTGCTCTAATCATCAGATAAAGTCTCTCTTTGTGAGGTGCATGAATTTCATCTCAAAGTCACTGGTTTGATTCCTATCCAAGCTAAAAGAAGACTTTCATTTGTTCAAAAACACCATGTATTGGGTTCACCAAGATGCACAATTATCATTAATGTTTCATTTCAGTTTCACTGTCTTTCTCCTGATATGGAGGAAGATCAAACAAATAAACTTTTGTGAGGTGACTCTCAGTGTTTACAGATGGATGTCAGTATTCATCCGTATTGAATGATTGGCAGGATTAGGACCTTACACTGTAGCGGCCTTTTCTACTTATGCATCAAATGTAAAAAGGCTGGGTTTTGAATAAAACTGCTGATTTAATAAAAATATAATTTGATTAATTTATGCCACAATTTACATAAAATGAAAGGACTATTTTAAATTCATGCTGAAAATAGATCAACTGCCACTTGCAGCCTGTCTACTTTCAAAATATCCATTGTGTTTTGTTCTCAGAGTGTAAGTTAGTTAAAATTAGAGCCTGTAGAATAGAGCAAAAGTAATAAATAAAAACTTTGGAGAAGAGGAGGGCAACACAGAATTGTTATTTCCTTTCCAGAGGCAGAAATAGCAATACATTTCTGTAAGGAACTTAAGTTTTCAGTTATTTTTGCTCAGTGAGTCTTTTCTTGTTTGGTAAATTCTTGACTTCTCTGACTAAGGTTTGGTCATTTTTTTTCTAGATGACGCCTAATGGTTGGAACTTGCATAGCATTTTTCCCAAAGTACATTTTGTATAGGTAGCAGAAATGCCAGTAAAATTAACTAGTAAACTTCCTTGCTAAACAAGGTACCAGATGATAAAGAGGCCATACTGCAAGCTTCTACCTTATGGAAATGAGGGAGTATTTTGAACTGAGTAGTGTGTCAGTGAAGGTCAATATTAGGTAAACCTGTAAAGCTGTAGCCCAATATGCAAAAGTTCTGTTATTGTCACTGTTCAAAGTTCCTAATTTATATCAGGAATACAATTTTATGACATATAATTAAGTAGGAAGAAAAAACAGGAGTAAGATACTGTGAGATAATCACACCTATAGGTCATTACCAAACATCAGATTGGCTGTAAAGGCCTAAACAGCCCATTCATAGAATAAACTGTTTAATGGTTACAACCATAAAACTATTAATCTCTTTTATCTATTCAGCCAGCTTTTGGAATATTAGACATCAATATAAATATATTCTGCCTTTTGGTTTTCAAATCTGACATTTAACTGCAAAAAATGAAGTCAGATGCTATAACTGCATTTTGTTTTCTTTCTTTAAAATAGAAATTTCTGAGGATAAGGAAAAGAAAAAATAGTATTCCTTCTCTGCCAACTAGTATAATGTCTATATCAGCAAAGCTAGGCTAGATAAAGAGATGAATTTAATGCAAAGTTTCATCCTCTGTGCTTTCATATTCAGTAGGTGAGAGTACAACTTGCTAAGATTGTAAAGGTGAATAAAAAGCATAAGCATATTTCAAATCAAGAAAAATGACTTCTCAGATCATTTGAAAAAGATGGGTAGATGCTGCTGTAAAGCTGATACTGTCCGAAAGAAGAATAGTGATTCCACAGGTTTTTGAACTAAGGGCCCCAGTAAACCCCCCCACTTTTTTTTTTTTTTTTTTTTTTTTTTTTTTTTTTGTGGATCACCATCAATTTTTCGTGGACTACAACCTGCACTTACCATTAGGTGTAAATAGAGTGGGTTCCATGGACCATGTATTATGGCCTCTCTGCGTGGACTAAAAATTGGGATTTGGCATTGTGGTAAAGCTCCCAATCTGCAGTTCTGCGATGGAGGCCAAGCTTCATGGAAAATATCTGTTGGTAAATTCAGGAAGGGATTAGCATAGGATTTACTACTGTCTTCTCTGTTTCTTGGCTTTTTCCATAGGAAAGCACAATTGTTTAACTTTTAAATAGTCCCTACTTACCCGAGTTGATATTACTTTGAGAGAACTAAGAATAGAGTCCTGAGAGCTGATCTCAGAACTATTTCTCTGCTGAAATTAACGATGGACTATACTAAAAATGGATGGCCTTATGGAGACAGAGTAAGGTCAAATAGCTTTGGTCCAGTATTTACGTATCGTGTAATTCGATTGTGTTAGTTTGCAGAAAAATAGGAGAATATCAGATACCTTTCTATTTCAAAAATAGAAATTCTACACTTTAAGAAGAGTGTGTTGCTAAAGTTTCCTCTTCTCAACTGAAATAAAAATTAGAAATTGTAGCCTCAGTATTCTATGCTATATATCTTTTTAGTCTTTCTGCTTGTATCATCTGCATATTTTTCATCCTAACAAAGACATATTGATGATTTTTATTGAGCATAAATAATGTGATGTTCAAAATATGAAAAGTTTCTAAAATTATAAACCTACTTTCAGTACTGATAATGTAATTCAGATATTTGAGTTCTCTTTCAATTCTTACTATGTATCCTTCAACCCCCCAAAAAACCTTTGGGTATTGTTTTAACTGCCTTTTCCATTGAAATGCTCTTTTAAACCTGAAAATATATCCTAAATTTGATTCTGCTCCAAACACTTGTTTAGCATAATTGACTGATGGTCACCCATTTCTGGACCATAGTTTATTACGATAAAAATATAAATGAATCCTCTGTGGAATTTTCTAAGATATCTGTAGAGGAAATGCAGTACCCTCTTTGTATTACAGAGTAAGCATGTATTCTAACCCCAGCTTTGCTACTAACTTTCCTCTGTAACTTTGGACAAGTCACTAAATTTCAGCTGCCTATTTTCTTGTTTTGTAAAATAGGCTAATATTAACTTGCCACCCAGTAATTTGATAAGGCCGAGTGAATGTTTGCAAAGTACTCTGAGAACTTCAGATGGAAAATGTTATTGAAGTCCAAAGCACTGTTAGCCAAAGAAGATATTTACTGTAGGTGCTTATTTTATGTAGTGAAATAAAAGTGTTGAAGTATATAACCAGATGACCAAGACTGATCTAAAAGTAAATGCAGGAGACATTTTTTGACCTTTCAACAGAAATTATATAAGCACTCTTAGGTTATAAATAGCTCTTTGTTTTTCTTCTCTTTGTTTAACACTGAAAAGAAACACAGGATTAGTTGTTTGTTATGAAAAGATAGGGTAATGCTTTAGAGTGGAAACAATTGTTCACTGTTCTTTTTTTATACAGTTCCTATAATGTTAGGAACTTGCATTTGTTGCTTTTCTTAGCACTTTATCTTCAAAAAGCTGCAGAAATAAAGTTTCTCTTTCTGAAAATGACAACACCAGAAAAAAAAGAAAACACACACTAACCCATTTCAAGTATGAAAGTTGCTTTTCTCTTTCCTGGTTTGATCTATGACTGAAGAACAAAAAAGTCAGTGCTAAACTTATTGTTAAATTGACACATAAACACTTGTGTATTATTTCCTATTTTTATCATAAATCTTCAAAAATAAGACATAACACAAATATGTACACCCTTAAATGAAAGACTCTGTATAAGCTTTAGGAAAATGACATTAAAATCTTCTGAAGATGATGTATGCATGCATATATATCTGTATGTGTGCATGTATATRTGTGTGTGTGTGTGTATATATATATATGTATGTGCTTTATATTTCCAAATATGCTTATTTTCAACAATGGCCATTTCCTTGGACAATCAATAACTTGATTAACTAACAGCAATTTGTTAACAGAAATGTTTAGCAAACAGAAACTCCTTGAAGTCTTATCCTGAAGTCAGGTAATTGGGATCAACAAGAAAGCAAAAGTATGAAAATGACGCATACCTTTTTTTTACTTTTTTTGTGCTCCTTCTTGTTATGTTTTCTTTGGGTTTTGTACTATGAGAATAATATCCTTCACATTACAATGTACTTGAAGTAAATGGCTTTATTAGTTACCACATTTTGTTTCTTTTCAGTTTTTAGTCACCTGTCAAAACCATTCATTTGCTTTGTAATTTTTTCACTGAGAGCAAGTACGATCCCTTGCAGTAAATTGGAATAAATGAGGTGCAGCAAAGAGTACAGAATTAGGCTGCCTGAATAAAAGGGATTTGTTTAAGAAACAGCCATGATGTAGTGTTGTCACTCTCCATAGGCTACTCCAAAATGCAGTGGAGACTGAGTCAGGCCTTGATTGCTTCAGAACTGAGTCTGGGGGTGGCCAGTGCTAAAATGACATCTCAGTTTTAACTCCCATTTCTCTTGATTGTATCAAGAAGACATGTGATATTACTCATAATTCAGCCCTTGCAGTTTAAGCAAGTTAAACACATGGAGTCAAATTCATATACAATACAAGACCATGAGTGTAATAGAATTACACAAAGGATTTTTTTTCTCAGTGTTACTTTATTTCATGGTTCTTTTACATAGCAAATTTATGAATTTAGGGAGCAAATGCTTCTCAATTAAGTAGTTTAGCAGACCTTGTGACTTCAGTCCATTACCTACAACAAATCTTCAAGAGAGATGTTGGAAGTACAGGTTCCTCCATGCTCTCTTCCAGTTACTGAGGACAGAAAATTGTGTCTCCATAACAACTCAGTTTTGGGTTTCTTTGCTGAAACTGTCAACAGGATGCCAACTAATGCCAAATTTGATATCTTTTTTGTGCTGTGGGCACTTGTCCACGATGAACTGGACTGAGGCCAGCTATCTAACAGTATTCTCAGGATAAGAATTCATCTTTCAGATGCTGCTGGCTGGTGCTAGATTTTCATTAGTAATCATAGGCCTTCTCTTGCAATCCAGGCTCTCAAAAAATTTACTGACTTTGAAATGTTTTCTGTAACTCATGTGGGCCAGGCTCTGTAGACCAGAATGATTATATTCTAGCACTGTGAGGTGAAAAGTGTAGCCAAGCATGAATTTGCCATACTTTCAGGTGTTGTTAGGAGAGATGCTTATAGAGATGTTAGCAGTTCTTCTCTCTCTTCATCTGAATGATTTCCTCAGCATAGGGGAGGAAAATACACCATTCTTAAGTTTCTGCTGATAACAGCAATCTCTGCTAAAGCAGAGAGGAATTCCAAGATGAGGCATTGTCCTAGCTGAACACCATTCTTGTTTCTCCCAGAGACTTGCTGTGCGGACAAGAGTTAGCTATTTAACATCCTTGTGCCTATTACTGCATGTTTTAGATTTAATACACTTCTGCGCATACCTTGCAGAATGGCATGGGCCTCAATTTACTTGAGCGTTTTGAGGATGAACTGAGATTATTGCATTAAGGGTGTTGTATATGTGCCAGGCATTGTAAGCTTGTGAGCTAGCACTTGAGCTCTAGTATGTAGCACGATGTGGGGGTCATGTTCCCTAAACAACATTTGTGATGGTAAATATCTGCATAAATGGCAATGCAAAGCACCAGCTATAAGCAGTCAGTTAGATTCCTGCCTTCAGTTCTGGGATTTGAAAGTGCCCAGGCTCCTGCATACCTAAAGTTAGGTGGAGGGAGCACGTCCCAAAGCACAGTGCTGCTACCACGGTTGAACACCCGTGTGTTCTTGCCTGGACTCTGCCTTCCTGTCCTTCGTGCAAATACGATTGCATATATTTAAAGAGACGTGAGTTTTGCAGCTCCGTGGCCCCTCGAGGCCTGGCGGTCATCGCTCCCCGGTCGCCCCGGGGCCCGCGCGGCGGCGCGCCGGCAGCAGGGCCCGGCCCCTCTGCGGGCAGCGGGGGCAGGAGCGGCCCCCCGCGCCCCTCTCCTGCCGCAGCGCATTGGCGGCGGCGGCGGCGGCCGGGCCCGCGGGTGCCCCGCGCCGGTCACCGCCGGCCGGCCCTTCCCAGCGCTGTCACAGCGCCTCGCCGGGCGCTGCGCTGCAATGGAGCGACGAGCAGCGACGGCAGCCGCCAGGCGAGGAGGAGGAGGAGGAAGGGAGAGATTAGCGCGGTGCCGGCTGGCGCAGAGGCGCGGCTGAGCGCTCCGGCGGGAGACCGGGGCCCTGCGGACCGCGCAGACGGAGAGGCGGAAGGAGCGGAGATGCGGCTGCTCTCGCCGCTCTGCTGAAGCTGCCGGTCGCTCGGCCGGAGGGGAGGCAGGCAGGTCCTTGCTCCTGGCTGCTCTGCGGGCGCCAAGGGTGCCTGTGCAGCCCCCTCCTCTCGCTTTTATCCCAGCCCCGGAGCAGAAGCCTCCTCCGCCGCCCCCTCTCCCTTCCTGCGCTCTTCCCACCATGAGCGGGGCTGTTTTTACCTTATAAAGATGGCGGTGTGGGATCGCTGCAACCTTTAGACTAATGACTGTCAGAAACATCGCCTCCATCTGTAATATGGTGAGTGCCTGGGGCAGGCGTGGCGGGCCGGGGCGGGGGCGGCACAGCAGTCCCTCCCGGGTAGGCCCTGCTGGGGCCGGCGGAGGGGCGGCCGGGGGCTCCCCCCCGGGGGCGCCGGGCAAAGGAGGCCCCCGCATCGCCGCCCCGGCGGCGGAGGAGCCGGGCGGGCTGCGTCGGGACGTGCCGGGGCTGCAGCTCCCCCCCGGGGAGGGGCGATGCCCGGGGAGTTTTCCCGGAGCAGCGCCGGGAGCGGGCCGGGAATGCCGGGCCGGGCACTCGGTCGGTCCGGAGCGCGGCTGGCCCCGGCCTGGCCCCCGCTCACACTCGTTGCAGCCGGAGCCGCAGCCTGCCCTTCCTCCTCCTGCCCTTCCTCCTCCTGCCCTAATAATGTTGCGAGAGAACCTCAAGTTCGTCTCTGAATCCACATCCACATGAACTCAGTGGCCCCATTTAACCCTCCCAGGCTGGCACCCTGTGATCTCATGTGACCAGGAGCTCACTGGGTTACACAGACAATGAGGACACTTGTTTAGATGTGTGGCTTGTTTGGATGCTTTTGGATCCGGATGCCAGGTACCTGTTCTAGGAAATCTTTGCTTTAGAGTTAACATCAGGGTTTCTCTTGCACCTCATGCCACTCAGAGGACTGCTGTTTGTAAAGTACTCTTGAAGCACTTAGCCTTCTTTAATCATAGACTAGGCAATTAGGAAGAAATGAGGAAATGTTAATATTCTGTTTATGTTGGGACTTTGCCACTTTCATCCCCAACGGAAGATGAAAGGACACTTCCTTCACTGTGTGCTTGGGTCTAATTTTAATCTTGACTCTACAAACTTGGAGCATCTGACATTTTGGATTTTTAAAACTTTTTGGTGAGGGAAGGGAGAGCTCAAAGTATGCCTGTCAAAGGGGTTTATTAATACAGTGAGACAGTAACAAACTTGTCCAAGGCATGAGAGAGTGCTAAGCACCCCAATGCAAACAGAACAGGAACTTATTTCCACGCATTTTGTTGTTTTAGTCTGTATTTTTCCCCCTTATTTCCAGGTTCTTCAAGAGCAGCTACATGCAGTTGCCAGCTTCCCTCCATGTGGTGCCCCAGCATGCCCTGTGCTGGCGATGCCACACATACCATTCATCTGCCCTGGAGAATGGAGCCTACCTCTAGGGTAAGGCAACACACAGCCCCAGAGGCCTGGCTCCTGCGGGGTCAGCAGCAGTGGTTTGGGGGCGGGGGGCACAGACTGTCAGCCTCCTCCCCGTCCAYATCTCCAGGCTCCAGCTTCAGTAGGCTTGTTCTTTCGTTTCCTGCCAGATGCCAAGAGCATCCTGCACGCAGTTCTGACGTATACCTCAGTCCTTCCTTTGAAACAACTGCTCTGACACACAGAGAGGGAGGGCTGGATTTGGGCTTACAGTCAGAAAAAGAAATCCAGACTCCTTGGGGTAAAATAACTTGAGTTCTCAGCTTTCTTCACCAACAGTAAGTAGTTTTCTAAACTTTTCATTGTTCTTAATAGGTTTCAGTCCTCTGAGCCAATGGGCCAAGGATACTGCAAAGAAAGGTTTAGGAAACAGCATGGTACTGAGGAGAAAACCTGGGCTCAAACCTACCTTCCTTTTTAGGCAGGCTCCAGTTTCTATTGCTGATGAATGGTAGGTGTGATGTCCTGCAAACTGCTTACTAGAGCACCACGTGAAGGGGAGCTGGAGACTGTTTGATGGTTGTAAGACATTAATGTAGGCATAAGGTATTACAACCTCCAAGATTTCTCTCTTGCATTCTTCAGAGAGATGTACTCATAGATAGCATACTTCTCTCAAGGCCTGAACCAACCCAGAGCAAAACCAGTGATGTTGTTTTGGTGGTCTGCTGCTCAGCAACTGATAGTGTATCTTGTAAAAGTAACACCTGAGACACTGAGTGGCATGGTGATGCTAAAGGGAAGAATTAAGAGTCTCTGGCAGAAAAACTCAAGGTTCTGGCTCATGACATCAGTGCTGGTGACAGTGGGTGAAATTGTTTTAATGGTACCAAGGTTTTAAAGTTATGTATTCCTGGGGCTCTGCATAGTTTGCTTTCAGAGATTTTGTGTTATGCTGGTCACATTTAGTCTTTTCCGCATAATGATAGAGACAGGAAGTACTTTTAGGAAGAGCAAAGCTGAGATTTTCAGAAAGTTATAGGAATTTAGGGGCCTTTAAGAAAAACACAAACTATTGTAGTTATTGGTAGCACTGCATCGTGGCTCCCCTGTGAATGAGTCCATTTAGACGAGGTGGTGGGCTCTAGCAGACTTGATCTCAATGGACTCTAGAAGGACCTATGACAACTCTGCATAAGAATGGGACTTTGGAAGGTTAGAAATATATGCATTATATTTGCATAAAACTGTATATTTGCAGTGCTAGTTCGATTTAGGGCATCTGCAGAAATCTACAAAAGATATTAAATGCCAGATCTTGTTCCTGTACTATAACTTAGTACTTGAAGAACTGAACTACTTACAATTGATGATCTAATAAAGAATACCTTAATTCTTAGGTAATATAATGTATTTTGGTATATAGTGCAGCATGATAGTATTTTTTAAAGTATTTTAATGTAGTTGAACACAGTAATTAAAAAAAATCCTTCTTTTCCTCTTTTTCCTTTTGCGTTCCCTTTCCGTTTGAGGGAGTTTAGAGAGTTGTTTTTCCTAACCACTTTCCCCCCAAAATGGATGATGCCTGATTGGAGATTTTTTGTTTGTTTGCTTTTTGTGCTGATGTAAGTGTTTGTCCCTTGCTGAATGCAACATAGGTTTTCAGATTTCATTTCACAGGTTTTCATATATTTTCAGAGGCAGTCCTCTCTTGATGAAGGTTTTTGTTCTGTTTGTTTGAGCATTTTCATGTCCTGGAGGGGAAAAGTTAGATGAAATTTAGCTGGGTAAATATGGATCAAGAGAGTGTGGCTAGTCGGTGTTGTAGGATGTGTATTTGCTACCTAATTGTCTGCCTGAGGTCTAGTATCTCTGATTGTAATTTTGGTCTCCTGAAGGTGATGGAGATTCAGCATTTTCCAGGAGGAGTCAAAACCAGTGTAGTGAAGCAAGGGAGAGTTTTTAATTTGTTTGGAAAAGAAATACCTTGTACTGTATATTCACTAGATAAGTTCTCATATGCTGAAGCTGACACAGGAGGAGCTAGCCAGTAAGAAAAGAGATAGCACTAGATTAGCACTAGGCTTAGCACATGATTTGTAGTAAAACTTCAAACCCACAACTTCTAGAATTAATCAGCAGAACTCTTTTGTTTTCTTTTCCCACTTTTGTCCCCCTAATTATAATAACAGCACTATTAATTATTATTCAATGAAATGGTAAATGAGACCAAAGACCTAGTATTTGTTCTGCTTGGGGAGGGTGGGATGCACCTCTTCCTGAAGGAATCAGTGGGACTCTGATATGAGTACAGTGGCCACCCTCACTGAAGAGGGAGTGTCGCAAAAAGAGTGATGCACTTCACTCGTAAGAGGGAAGCAGCACTACGTTTATTGCAGTAAGACAGCGACTTAACAAAGTTCAATCGTAAATAAGAATGATTTAACGAGATTTGATTGGCAAGGTTCACTCAGTTATTTACTGCATGAAGGACAGGGTCAGATGCGTGTGCAACGGAGACCCTCCCGTTGAGTCACGAGATTCAGACTGGACCCCCTTGCTTTCTAAACTCCTTCGGAGAGGAGCCTGGGTGCGGCTGGATCCAGTCCTAGTCCCAGACTTGGTCAACGATTTATGTCTAAGGGATTATGTGCGCAATTAGTCAGAGGTATAACTCAGCAAAGGTTCATGAAGTTCGCAAAAGTTCAGCATGCTATTAATCACTTACCGAGGATCTCTTGCGGGTAAGGAATCTCTCAACCTCGAGGAGTAACCTTGAGAGGCATCCCTGCTCAAGGGGAGATTCTGCAGTGCAGCCTGCTGCCATGCAGGAGAGCTCAAGGGGCCTCTGGGCTGCCCCCTATTTATGGGGGGGAGATGATTGACTCATAGTCATATTTGCATACTAGACGGGCCTTAGTTGGCGCATGCTCCACTAGCCCCTACCTACGTGCTGTTTACAGGGAGGTCGGGTTGAGGGGGAGAGAGCACATCAGTGGGGGGGAAAGGAGCACACCGTCTCAGGGAGGACTAGTCCCAGAGGTGCTGCTCTTAATCTGTCTATCAGACACTGGGAAAGTTCACCTGCTCTGTCTGCACACTAGTCTGGCCACAGAAGGAAGTGCATGACAGGCAATCGTAAGCTCTGTCTACTGTATCAAATCAGGAATGACACAGTAGATGCGAAGAAGCATAGGATGCATTCAAGAAGCACTGTTTTACGTGGTGTCATGTAACTCTTGCAGACTCTAGGCAAAAATTAGGGATGTGTTTTTAGCCCCTGTACTTGCATTGAAATCTTCTTTGGTGTTGTTTCTCTGAGATAACCCAGATGACTCAAGTACAGAAAGCTGGTTCAAAGGTGGATAGGCATGTTGTCATTTTAAGATTGTTGCTTACTGAAATCCTCTGCAATGTGTTTCTCTGTTGATGAGCTCTTGATTCACCCTTGAGTTCAGAATTAAGCTCATGCTGCAGCTGTGGCCTAGGGAATATTACTGTTATGTGCAGTGTATGACATTTGAGCGTTTCAGAATGTACTGATATATATTTTTACAGAGATGGCTAACATTCCTGATGGACCATATTCTTCCTAAATTCCTTTTAATATTCTGCTGAAAACATATACAAATTTCCTCTTTCATAATTCTGTAATAGTATTTCAAACAATCTGATCCGCACTTCAAAGTGCTCTGTCAATTTAATAAACAGTAGATTATAAACACATTCAGATCTCCTCTGATACAAGGTATCATCTCAGATACCTCCCAGTTGCTTCTTGTAGTTGTTGTACTGGTGTCCTTTGAAGAAAAAGGTTCAGTACAGAAGTTCCTCAGATTAATTTTGATCTTTATTAATTGGGCTTTCTTGTTACCTGCTCTTCTCATGGTCTTTATGAGTTTCGTAATAATAGGTTATTTTCTTCAGGCTCTAGAACCAGGAGTTCTGTGAATACTGGGGAATTTCAGCTCTCATTTTAAAATGAAAAAAGGCTCTTAGCCATTCTAGAAATTATAGAGAAAAACTTAAAAACCTGAGAGGCTCTACCGTCAGGAAGCAAATAAAAATAACTATTTTTTTTAATGTTATGATTTTAGAGACTCATTACAGGATTTTTTTGAATACGGGGATTGGCAGGATGAGGATTCAAACTCATGGATATGGAAAATGTTAGATGCTAGAAAATATGAAAATTCTATTGCTCTAAAAATAGTCAAATTTTGTTTTGTGCAATAAAAGTGTTCTTAGAGTACAGAATTTATTACTACAAATTTTAACTAGATTCATTCATATGGACACCCCACAGTACATATTTCCTCAAAGCTTTTAAAACTTATTCTCAGAAGGAAAGATTATGGCAGGATTTTACCTGCCAAGACAGTAAGCCAACTATCTGAAGATATATTTAGAATCATAAAGGACCATGAATTTTTATATCTGAAAAGATTAGTTGCAGGCAATTTAAGCAATGAAGTTTTAGAAACATAGTCTCAAGAGTGCACAATTTATGTACAACAGACAAGCTAATGCAATGCTGGGAAAATATAGAGAATGTGAAGTCTAATTATTGTAATGTCTTGTGAAGTAATGAGGAACTTGCAAGTACGACTGACAAACAGGTACTGGACTAACAAGCAGTAAGTCGGTATTCCATCAAAGATAAACAAAGGTTCACAAAAGACACTTTATGTGTCTTTGGACAGAGGAGGATATGCAAACTGGAAAACATCCAAATATATAATTTCCGATGTATAACCTGGGCTAATGATTGGGGCTTGCATGAATACTTTGTTTATGGCTGAAGTGATTAACATGTACCCCTAGTGGGTTAGAAGATGACAAGCATGATAGGACAATACACAATACCGTGCAAAGAACTTTTTGTTTCCTTTAGATGCATATAGTCTCTGAGTTCAAGTTGATGAATTAAGAGCAGATGAGTGTTATGCTAAGTACCTTCATAAAAGAACCTCTTAATTACAGCTCCACAAGGCTGAGTGAGTCTGCTTCATGGAAGAGATGGGGTTGGAAGCAGACTCTGGAGCCTGTTTGTGGGAGGCGAGGCCCTAATGTGCCTGAAGAGCCACCAGAGTGTAGATCATGGCCAGCGGGAGAAGCAGTCAGCAAAGTTCCTTCTGCTGATCTTATTTAGCCTCAAAGATCTGTCCTTGCCTGGCTGTTTGGTAGATGCATTTCTGGTGAAATTGTGTACATTTATGTAAATTATGTATCTTGGTACTGCTAGGGAAGAAATGGCCTTGCATCTCCACCATCAGGGCTCAATTATAAACATGTTCCTGGTATGCTCAGTCTTTGCAGAGAAGGCTGCCATGCTGACAGTTTCAAGCCAGTCATTATTGGGTGTTGTATGTTGTGGTTATTTCATTTGATTTCACAATTAATCACCTATTAATGGTTGCATCTAAAATCTCCTGGGACAATACTGATTGTGGTGGTCTCAAGACCAAATTCCCTGACTGTCCATTGAAGTTCCTTTGATAAACCATAGAGTCATTAAAGAAATAAAAAAAAGAAACAGAACTGGGGTGCACCTCCACAGATCATCTACCTTGGCAGAAGGAATTAAACCTATGTTTTTTGTGACATGTGTCTAACTTAAAGACTTCCGTTGGTGCTGACTTCGACATCTCTCTAGGCAGTCTAACCCAATGTTTCAATGTCCTTATAACTGGAAAGTTTCTTAATGTCTTTCCTGAATTTATATTGCTGTATTTTGAGCTTCCTACTTCTCATGCCATTCACCCTTCAGATGGAGAATAGACTAGTTCCTTCCTTTCTTTAACAAACTTTATATACTTGAAAATGTTCTAATGCCTCCCCTCAATCTTTTCTGCCTTATGCAAACCAACCCTGTTCAACCCCTTTTTATGGGTCATTTTTCTCTAGAGTTCATTTCTTCATGCCTTCTTTTGGACTCTCTCCAGTTATCTCTCTTCCTTGAAACCTAGCACCCAAACCTGGACACAAGGTCCTGTCTGAAGTCTTACCAGTCAGAAGTTAAACAGGAAGGTTACTTTAAGCACTCTGTAGACTCTCTCTGTAAGAATTTCATTATGTTGTCTGCATTTTCTTTGACATAGCACTGCATGGTTGATGCTTATTCAACTCGTAAATCACTATGGTCTCCAGCCTTTTTTTTTTTTTTTTAAAGAAGTGCTATCTTAGTCATATGTTTCCCATTCTGTATGTGTACAGCTGATTCTTCTCTTTATGTGCAGAATCTTGCACTTATCTCAATTGAATTTCAACAATTTCTAGAGCATTCCTCTAATTTGTCAAAGATCATTTTGAATTCTAAGGCTGTTCTCCAACAGCCCTCACAATTCCTGTTATCTTTAGATTTAATGAAGCTTTCTATCTTTTGTCCTCCAGGTTATCAAAGAGTGCTCCAGCTGGTGCAGCTGTGATGGAGTCTAGAAGGTGCCCTGTCCTTAGAATGCTCTGAGGCACCACATATGTAGTCTGGATGGCTCAGTAAAAAATGCTATTGAAGAAATGATATTCTGCAAGCAAACTTCAGTCTCTTTCGCCTGTGAGGCCATCCTGAGGTTATGTGTTCTGAAGAAGGAAATTGGCCAAAAGAGAATGTAATTGCTACCTGTTCCAGCTAAGGCTTGGACGCCACTAGTCTAAGAACAAATAATTTGGGAATGGAGACAGACTGTATTGGGCGAATATTGAGTTTTGGTTTGGTAATAATCACACAAATTTAAAAGTCAGTATTTTAAAAAATTACTAATGAATTTAGATGCTGAACTTGTAACACTTCACTAGAACCTCATTTCCAATATGTGGTTGCTTAGTGCTTTGAGAAAATCAAGTTTTTTAAGTTATATAAAATTGAGTGCCTTAAATTTTTGGACAAAGTGCTTAAGTGATTCAGGATTTTAGGCCTCTCGGTTTTCATCTGTTTCTTGGTAACAGCACAGTGAAAGAGCTGAAGTTATTTGTGGTATATGCATCTGTGATTAGATAGTTCAGTGCATCCAGCAAAAACCAAGTTAGACATCTCCTTTCAAGCTCTTAGAATTTGTTGTAATAATCAGAACACTCTTTGGAGAAATGTACAAAGATAATTTATTTAGATACAATGTTTTAAATTGCCTTTCTTTAAGAAATATGATGATACAGTGTTTTTTAGATTGTCAATATGCTTTTACTATCTGCTATGATCCCCTCTATTTTTATAGCACCCTCTCTTCCATCTTCTATTCTGTGGGAACAAGAACCCCAAGGAGCTCTGTAGGAGGAAGACTAAAACATTTCTTTGCAGAAAAAAGCTCATCTGGCTAAATGAAATCATCTTGTGGAACTTACGTTTTCATGAAACTTTAAAAATTACAGAAACATTTCAACCTTGACATTTATCTTCTATGAATTTGGAAGGAGCCTATATAACTTTTCTTAAATAAATGGCTCTGTAAGGTTTAGATTATTCCCCCCCCCCCCCCAGTATTTAGCAAAAGAATGCATCATTGCTACTTCTATTGTTAAAGAGATGTATTTCAAAAGGTGTATGTTGATCTTAGAAATGCTAGTCCTTATAAAATCCTTCTATTATCAGTGGAAAGAGAGAGGTCAAACTTTTTCAGGGGACTGTTCAGGCTGACTGAAACATGAACATGTTTTGAGACTTTTTCTCTCTCTCCAAACTACAGTGAATATCTTCCTCAAGCTAAAATTGGCCTTTGTCTCCCAAAATTTTAGACTTTTTTTTTACATGGGGCAGGGTGTATTTGTTTTGTGGAGAGCTGAGATGCTTGATATAAATTCCAACTTGCCTTTGTTCAGCTGGAATAGCTGGTTCAGCTATTCCAACCCCTGTGAAAGTTGAGGTTGTCCCTGAGGGGGGGGGGGTCCAACACTGAAGACAGGTGATGTGTCTGTTGAAAACACTTGCACCTCTGCAGTGCAATATGGTATCTCTTGCTGTTTTCTTACCCTCTTTTTCTTCATGTTGCTTCTGGGAGCTGAGTTTGAGTTTTATTTAAAGTTGCTTCCTCTTCTTCCAGTTTTCCATCACTGCCATTTGTTGGCCAGGAGGCCTGCCACATCTTTCTCTATCTCCCTTTTCCCTTCGCTCCCATATGCTGTGTCTTCTGAAATTCTGAAACTCAGGATGCCTGGCCCTGAGGCCATTTCTATTTTTATTCTAACTTCTTTTCTACCAGCCCCAACGTCACCCTTAGTTTGTTTTAAGCTTTCATTTTCTCCCTCCAGGAAAATACTCTATTTCTAGCACATTGCTTTCACTTTCCTTGAATACTAAGACAAAATTATCTAGTTTGGATCTGCATATGGTCTGAAGCCCTTCTTTGTGGACCTGCCATCTCCTTTCACTCATCAGTTGCTCTTTATGTATTTATTAAATCTCTGTTTTCACAGTTCAATTTTGCATGTGTATTCTCTTATATTTTTTATCTTTTATTGTGACAACATGTCTTTGCTATTTCTTGTTTTCTATTTTATTGTTTGATGGTCACTCATACTGTGTTTCTGTTTATTGGGAGAATACCTTGATAGGTTTTCCACAGATGACTTAGGAAACCTTCTCATTTCTTTACTGGACTCATTTATTTTAAACCAAGCGCTTGCATATTTCTAGAAAATTAGTGCCATTTTTTTTATAGCTCTATCATACTACAAAGTCAAGTCTGATTTGTTGTCTCCTGGTCCTAACATGTTTCATATTCTCTCACTTTCATTTCTCATCTTCTAGACAATTATTGTATTTAAGTTATTTTGCTAAGATAGCTTAGTTTGTATTTCTGTGAGAAAAATCTGTTCTCATATCTTTCATTTCAGTAGGTTATTTATGTCCTTTTTCATGCCATGACTAGAGCTATTCTTTCTTCTAGATCATTGATGAAGAAGTCAGACCAAACCTAACAGACATATTTTTTGATATCTCAGTACAAACCTATTTTTTGGCACTGCACCATTGGGAACATATGTGGAAAGTGTCTCCACATATGGCGGATCCAAGCCTTTTTTTCTGAGTATGTCAGCTAATTGACCTTTTCTGTAACCACCTGAACTGTGGCATCGAAAAGGCACAGTACCTTGAGTCTTGAAGACAGGAAGCCAATTATTCTCCCAAAAGCACATGTAAAATTTGTAATAACTATATAATGCTGTAATTTAAGGGAATTTATGACCAAAATAGGAGACAATATAACAGCTACAAAAGGTTCCCACAGTTCTCCATGCTTGTTCCATATTTGCAGATGAATAAGACAACTCTCCTTGTCCCATTGAATTTATATTCTTATCTGATTTAATGATCAAATCTGTTGACTTTTTTTCCTGCACTGTTGTTTTGTATACATGCTAAAGTGCAAAGGAACAGGAGTTTTATACTTAATCTCTTTCATGTGGTGCAAAGCACAAGTTAAACTCTTCACTACATTATCAGAAATTGCAGCTGAAATGAATTCTGTTTGACCTGACCGTAAGTCCTAGAGAAAAATAACTAGAGGAAAAAATCCAGGTCACATGGCCTGAACACTTATTGGAATGATGATATGGTAGAAGTCCTGGTTTAGTCCAAATTGACCCAAACTTGGCTAAGTCTCCAGCTGTCTATCTTTGCCATTTTATAACAGTATGTTTAAAAAAATACTAAAGGTTAAATCCTGATTGTTGAATTTAATGGCAAAACTTCAAAGAAATCAAAGATCACTAACACCACAGAATACATTGTAGGAGGAGTTTCCATGTTCTCGTTCCCATGGGGTCTGGCCACTACAGTCACTTGTTGCATTTCCTTCATTAACGTGTTCTTTTAAGAAGCAGCTATGCTTCTTTGTTATCTCTGTACACAGGTGTGAATTTAACAGTCCCAGATTCCAGTTTATTGAATTACATCTCTGGGCTCTCCTCAGTTCAGGGTCTGTGGCTGCCCTGCAACTCTTGCTTTTTTTTTTTTTTAATGAAACTACAATATATTTGGCAGTGGTAGGATATTTCTTCTAGCTGAAGCACAGGACCATTTTAAAAACAGAGAAAATGGATTGTATTAAAAATGTTCAAGCAGGTTTGCACTAGCAGAAGAGATCAAAATCCCTTGCTGGGAGTGGGAACAAGGACAAACTTTTTTAAAACCATGTTAAATAGTCGTGGTTGATTGTAGTTGTAGATTAACCACAACAGGCTAACATGTTTTCCCTGTTTTATGTGGCCAGCTGAACTGAGTTCTGAATCATCTTTACCGCATCTCTAACATTTTTTTATCCCAGTTTAAACCTGGTTTAGGTGTATAATTTCCAGTATATTTTGGCTGTAAAATTTCCAAATATGTTCCTTGTGCCCTCATGTCAACAGCTTCATGAAGAGCCTTCCTATACAAAATACGTAATATATGTATAAATTAATGTAGTGTGGCACGGTTTGGTTTTTCTAAATAGTCTGCCTAGATTTTTTGTTTTCCCTGAGTAAGAAATATATCCTACTTTGAAATATTAGGTTGCCACGCTTCTTCTCTATATTCCTGTTCCCCTTTTTCCTATAAATTCAACAGTATCTTTTTGGACACCTTAAAATAAGCCAGACTGATATACCTTGATATAAGAAGGTACAACTAATAAAGTTATGTCAGCTTGCCCAAAGACTGAATTTTAGCTTCTCTGTTTCACTGGGGAACTGACAGACACTGCTTTGTTGTGTAGTTGCAACAGCCAATGCCTGGTTTTGGATTGCAAGGTATAGCTCTATGACGAGCTCTTACTAATTATATGCTGTTTCAATAGCATGTCCTTTGGAAACTTAATTGCAAAGTATAAATGTTATTTTTAGATTCCATGTTGAAAAACAATTGCAGTCCTGCATTTTGTATGACGATTAGCTAGATAGTGCGCATCATGGATTTGTTTGGCTTTCAGTGGTAACTTCATTGGGTAAATCCTGATTCTTGCTATTTCTCATAATATATAGAGGGAAATTTAAATGCTAGGAAAGATTTGTCAAAACTGTTTGTCATCTTCTCGAGTAAGAAAACCTGGTCCTGCAGAAAAGGCAAATAGACAATACAGAAATAATTAATTAGCAGAGCACTTGTCTTCTGCTAATCTAACATCATACTCTAACTTAGAAGTCACAAAAGAGTAGGATGTTACTTTTTAGAAACACTATTTCCCATGAATTCCAGAGGAAGAATTTTGTTAGTACGGAAAAAAATTTCTTGCAAAACTGAAGAAAGACACTCTTCATTCTTATTTTAGGGAACTTGATTTGAACACTAAACATATGTTGAAAGAAAATCTTTGCTTTGATTTGAATGCTATCTAATGAGTATTAATATGAAGATGGTTTTCTTCACAAGCTTCAGTAGTTTTCCGTATTCATATTTTTCTTTTATCAGGCAAGGTTTTGAGGGTAACAGTGGCAGTTTACTTCACTGTTAATATCAGATGGGCAATGTCTATCAGTTTCTTTCCTCTCAGGAAGTCGGCTGAGTTGCCGAATTTCTGCATCTTTGGGAAAGCTGTCTCTGCAAGCAAAGAGGCTAATCTTCATTTGGAGCTTACATAATTATGACATTGCCATCTCTGTTGAAATATAGCCAATAATTGCTTTGTATGGATTGTTCCTTTTTATGAGTTCCTTACTGAGGGTCAACGGAAGCCAGTAAGGATGCACAGGGCATCCCTCAAGCTTTGCTTCTGAGCTCGGCTAAGTTACTTGAAACGTGGAAACTTGTGCAGATGAAGTACTTGGGCCTCAAGTGGAACACCTGGGAAGCCACATATACTCGGGCTGAGGAATGAGCTGTGTATCTGTAAGAGAGAGGATGGCAACAGATCTGAGAAGGGGATGTGAAATACAAAATCTCTGGAACTTTTTTGGAAGCTGCCAACTTGAAGGGAGCTGTTTTGCTTTCAAGGCTTGCAAATTCTCCAAGAACACCTGTGCTGATTTTCACGCCACTGATTCTGTTGACTAAAATCAGCTTCTTTTGATGAGTTGACATGAAATAATAATCTAGTTTAGCAAGCAGTGCTGATGGTAGGTGCAGTAAGGAAATACAAATCAGGTTTTGGGGAGAGGATGGGAAAGGAACATCAGAACTATTGAATTTGATTAGCAGCAAGTTTGAAAATTTTGGCTGAAGAGCTCCCTAAGCCAATATTATATTGAACAAATCTCAAGAACACAGGAAACCTCAGAGTATTAGGGAAAAAATATTGTGTAGATATTTTTTGTGCATAGGAGTGAGAGGGGACCTGTGTAAATGCAATTTGACCTTACCCTTGTACAAAACTACAGAAAAGATGGTAGGGGATGAAGCTGATAAAGAACAAAAAGATAATGATGTTTTATATGTTGGCATGTTTACAGTGGCATTTTACATGTTTTTGTGAAAATAGATGTGTCAGCCAAACTATGCTGCTCTTGAGGAAATTAGAACTTGTGTGATGGAAATTATTAAGGCATAGTATATTAATGCTTCATACTGAAGAGCATGTTCAATAAGGAAAGAACAGTGTATGATGTCAGTAAAGCAGATTAAAAATAGACTAACTGCCAGATCTTGAGTAATTATATCTAGGGAATACCCATTCAACTGGAGCATTTTAGTGAGGTCCCATAGGGATCTTGTATACTTACAGAGTGATTAGGAGTGACGACACTGGCATTGGCAGCAGTCTAGCCTGCTTGCTTGATAATCTAAACTTGTTTAAAATGGACATTTTAATACAGCAAAGGTAACACGTGCACAACTAGAGACTGCACTTGCAGAGAGCTGTGAAAGCAACTTTGCTGTTAGAATTAAGGTACAGCTGAACATGCCACACAGTGGCAACACAGTGACTGAGAGATGTAGCAATGCTTGGACTTATGCACTCTTTGATGTTCGATAGAGTGAAATGGAAAGTATGTTATGCTTCCTTTTAACATTTGTGATGCCATTGCTAGAACAGGGTGCTCTTTCAAAGTTCATATTATGTTAAAAGTTGCTGGCGAATTAGAAGGGGTTCAGAAGAGTTTCAGTAATGCTTAGAAAACCTGCCTTACATCTAGAAACTCGTTGATCCAAGATAAGTTTAAGGGATTTGCTTAAGATCAACAAGTATCTTTATGAGACAAGAGAGTAATGGGATCCAGCTGTTCACCTACGAAGTAAAAACAAGGGGGAGGTGTCTGGGGGGAGAACCACTGTGGTTGTGACCTGTTCGCTTCAAGTCAACCATTACTAGAATGCCTAGGTCAGGCCAGCTGCTCCGCTACCTAGAACTGCAAATATTTTTGCTGGCTCATATGAATGCCATGCTTGCCCATTAGTAAGACAGGGTTAGCTTAGCTAATCGTAGCTGAAAGGAAAATATGCCTTTCTGTCTTGATGCTGCCCATAACTTTATTTTAGAATCCTAATTTAAAATGGACACTAACGAGATTCTTCCCTCTTTTTTTTAGGGCACCAATGCCTCTGCTCTGGAAAAAGACATTGGTCCAGAGCAGTTTCCAATCAATGAGCACTATTTTGGACTGGTCAATGTAAGTACCATTTTCAACAGGCAAACCATATATAGAACTACAGTTTTGGTGTTATTTTAACTTTGCTTCCTTCTTTTTTTTTTTTTTTTCCCCCCAATCCCTCTCTAAGTCTTTGGTTTGAAAAAGTGCTGCTCATGTTCCAATTTTAGGCAAAGTGAATTGCAAAACTATATCAGATGTTTGAAGATAGCTTCATACCCTACAGTGAAAACAGCTTACTGCTCTATGAATGTTGTTAGTGGTTAGAACTTACACTTCAGTAAAGTTAAAAGTCTATTTTAGCCATAAAATGTGAGGGACAGTCTTTTTCTTAATTTTTAGTAAGAAGTAATGGAGGAGCACATTTAGATACAACAATCTGCATCATAGGCTCTCTCGGGAGTAGCTTTTTTATATGACGGAGGAGAGAATGAGTGAAAGGACTATTTAATCACTTATTTACTCTCATATAAATTAAACTGAGATAGTACTTCTTCCCATTGAAAACATTAGTCATTCTGCTATTGAGCAATAAAATGGAGCCCAACAAGAATATATCAATTTATGGAAACAAGTTTCAGAGAGACTCACTCCAATAAATATATTTCTTACTAATGGAAACTTTTACTTTATATCCTAATTAATTTATAGAACCTTAGTTTTTCTCCAAGTGTCAAGAGAGGGTGTGGAAATGTATTCCTACAGCAGCTGCATGGTAAAATGGCTGGTATGTGACAGGGACACAGAAGCCAGAAGTTGAATGAAGCAGCTAGTTTTATTATGATGCACAGGGATTAAGACTGTTTTCACTTTTACATGGCAGTTTGGGAACACCTGCTACTGTAACTCCGTGCTGCAGGCATTGTATTTTTGCCGGCCATTTCGGGAAAATGTGTTGTCATACAAGGCCCAACAGAAAAAGAAGGAAAATCTCTTGACTTGCCTGGCAGATCTTTTCCACAGTATTGCTACTCAGAAGAAGAAAGTTGGAGTTATTCCACCAAAGAAGTTCATATCAAGGTTACGAAAAGAGAATGGTAAGTGCAAAATCAGAATCCTTTTAGATTCACAGATTGGTCAGGAAATTTTGGGCAGAGTGGTCATATTAATCAGATGTTCACTTTAAATTTGTAAATTGTTTTTAGTACCATCTGGTTTTAGATATTAACATTTTAGTATCTGTGTATGAAAGATTATGCTTGAAATAAGCATACCAGATTTGGTAAGTTCCCTGAGGTGTGTGGTTTGTTTAATGATGTTTTCACAGCATGGTGGGAAAGACAGCACTAAGCAGTGAGCTAGGAGTGGGAATAGGGTGGCATCTGCACATTCTGCTGCGATTTTTTTATTATTTTTTGTAGAGTGTGACAGAGAGAGACATTGTGGGCAGTTGGCAGTGTGGAAACAGTGTCACCTAGGAGGGCTACAGACATAAGTAGTCCAAAACATCCTGAAGGATAGCCAAGTGTGTTCAGTGTACTACAGGTCAGCTAGTTCTCTTGTTCTTAGTAATGGTACAGTCTAGCTTTTTGAAGCATCGGGCCCTTTTTGAGGATTAAGTTAGCAATAGCATATGCCTGATTTTGCAGGATTCCTTTTTAAGGGATGTGAGGAACACCTTGAAATAAGGAAGGCTGCCATTTTGGCCTGGGTTCATGTCAATGTGGGTGGTATGCTTAGAAACAAGGGAGCTTTGAACGAAGAGACGAAGTATGAGTCGAACACCTGGAAGAAATTGCTTCCTGGTGACAGCATATAAATGCGCAGACTGTTCATTCCAAAGGAGGCAGTTGAAAGTGTGACAAAGTTAGCCCTGAGTCATCTAGTGATAAATGCCCCTACACTGTTGGGAATCACTTTTAGGGACTGCATCTTATGTTCTCAGCTTTTTTAAATTAGGGCCAGACTCACTGTGGGTTAACTTGCTTATGTGTCCAGGCTAGACACTGCAAAGCCAAAGAGTCTGTGCAATAGTATTTTCTGAGGAAATACATATGGGCTTTTTCAGGAGCAGAGGAATAAAAGTACACATTTATTGAGAATGCAAATTCTTTTTTTTTCTCAACATGGTGGGCAGATTAAGCCTTCCGTGGAGAAAGAGTCTGTTCTACTTCACTGTTGAGATATTTTTCCACGCCTTCTGCAAGCATTTCCTGTTGAAGAGGACAAGTCTATGCTCATCAGACTTGTGTGTGGAAAATGAGCTTTTTCAGATGGTGTTATTATTATATGTCAGTGTTCAGTGCCTTCCATTTCCGCAGCCGAGGGTCTTACTGTCCAAACTCAGTTATGTTCTTAAGCGTCCGAGTAACTTGGAATATATGGGTGGGAGTCAGTGTTGCCTGAAGATAGGCATCTAGTCTAAGCAATTAATTTAGGTTCCCTCTGTAGTCATTAGATTTCTCACACCTATCTTAGGCACAGATTGGGATGAGTCACCCTCTTGCTTTTTTCATCAACTGTAGTGGGAGCCTACACAACTATCTCCAAAGAAAAGCCTAACCTTTTAGACAGCTAAAGTTGGGTGAGATGAAGCCTTCCCTCCAAGTAGCTTCAGTGAAGTCAACATGACTTCAAACTGCTTTTCTTTGGTATGATTTTAATTACTTTGATGAGCAAGGCCCAGTACATGTATTTGGAAAAGAATAAAGAATTTAGTTTGCTTTCTTGAAGGAAAGGATATACTCAGCTTTAGAAATTTTGATTCTCTTCTTTGCAGATCTCTTTGACAACTACATGCAGCAGGATGCGCATGAGTTTTTAAATTACTTGCTGAACACCATCGCAGACATTTTGCAGGAGGAGAAGAAACAGGAAAAGCAAAATGGAAAACTGAAGAATGGCAACATGAATGAAGCTGAAGAGAACAATAAACAAGAACTCACCTGGGTGCATGAGATTTTTCAGGGAACACTGACTAACGAAACTAGATGTTTGAACTGTGAAACCGTAAGCATTGCGATAGTTGGGTTTTTGGGGTTTTGCCCATTAATAGGTAGATATATTTTATATATATAAATATGTGAATCTTTTCAGACATCTGAGAATTGTGGATATTCCTGTAGACTTTACTTCTTGAAGTGAGTATATCCTTTTCTAAAAATACATTTTTCTAAGCATTACTTGGCTAACCTATGCCAAGTCTTGCTGTCCTAATACATATCTCTACAGTTAAAATCCTTGTTAGTTAATTAATACCCTTCCTTATTACTGTAACTTCAGGAAAAGATATTTGAATCATTATTCCATGAATCAGGGATAGTCATATAACTCCTAAGTGAAAATTTAAGATGAATTTGTGTTAATTCATTCCTAAGAACGTGATTGACATTCCGCAGGTTTGTTATTAACAAACCATATGGTTTTTTTATCTTCCTAATATTTTAAAAAGGATGCTGTCATTTTGAAGTCTCTTATGTTTGAAGCATGAGTAAAAAGTAGTTTTAATTAGCAAATCTGACTGCAAGTCCTGTATCAATTTCTGTGGTTTTCAATCGCACCCTCCTATATGGAAAGAAAAAAAAAGAAAAAAAAGTTTCTCTCTCTTAGGCTGCTATGTGAAAGACCAACACAGACAGGAAAAACCTGTGTTTCAGGGAGAACAGTGAAACTGACTTTGCAAAAAGAATGGAATTCACCTCACCTAACCTTTGCTGTGTAAAAGGTTGGTGTCAAGGCTGAACTGGTTATCTCAGCTCCTTCTATTGACGATGGAGATTGCAAAGGACCTGCAGCAGGAAGCTCTCTCCATCTGTCTTAGGCTGGTTCATGATACAGTTTTCAGCAGTATCAGGTATTCTGTCTGCTCTGTGCAACTTGTTCTTGTTCCATGATGCTACTGTCCTTGCATTGTGCTGTGGCAATTATTTGTGCAGCAGTGCTGTGAACTGGGCTAGCAAACCTATCTGGCCTAAGAGTAGTGTGTGTTTTTAATAGACCAAAGACTTCTAAAGAAAACACAACTTTAGATTACCTGCATTAAGATGGAAGGAAGCGCTCAGAGAAGGCATCTTAAGAGAGCAGATTGATGCCTAACTTTAGAAAGCTGAAGTTAGGTGAGATGAGTTCTACCCAGGTCCTACCAAATGCTTAAAAGAGCATACTCTGATGGTTGTAATCATGAAGAATAGCACTGTAGCCCAACATGAAGATAAGACTTCTCAGGGGATTTGGGTGGGGAGGAGAGAGATACAGCGATAGTCAGCATGAGGAAAGGGATTGGACCAAATTTAGAACAAGATTGTTGAAGTGAAAACATGAGAGAGAGATTGAAAATTTTTTCTTTAATCTTTTTCAATTATAAAAGCCCTATTTTTCATAGTTAAAATAGATGAAAGAGTAGAATTATTTTTTTTAGTTGACAAGCTTTTTTAAACAGATGCATTCTAATTCTAAATTAATATCCAGTGTTTACTCAGGCAAACTGTACTGCAGACAGGTTGTGTCCTTGGGTAAAATCAAAACTGCACAATATCCTATTTGTAATTCAAAGTGACTAAGCTTTTATGGAAAAAACATTGCAAAGTACTGCTGCTGTAGGAAGGCTTGTCTGTAACTTTCTTTGAATGCAGAAATACTATGTTCAGTATATTTTTCTAGTTTGTACTATTTTTATTGTATTTATTTTCTCTTGAAACCTTTTGGAAACAGTAAAATGGATTAAAAGGTGTTCCTTTGCTAAAGTTTAAATATGTAGTGCATGAAGAATCATTCAGATCCCAGCAGTTCTTATTCCCACTTACAAAGAATGAAGTTTGAATTCAGTTTTCCAGTTACCTTTAGTATGGTCTGTATTATTCTAGCTCCAACCTGGTCATCTTCCCCTTTCAGTAAATGTTTTATACTCTGCTTGCTGAAATAAATAACAAAATTCCTAACCTCCTCGTGATACTCAGATGAAGCACTATACTTCGCCAAAGACTTAGTATTTAACCTCTTTCTTGATACACGCTACGCCCAATAGTACTTACTCTGTTCTTTGGTTGCAGCAGTAGAAACACAATGTTCTATGAAGCTTTGTTGTTCTATCTTTTGAATTCTAGCTGTATGTTTATACTGCAGTTGTTTGCTGCCAGTCTTGTGGTTTCCTGTGCTCTTTGAGAAGACTCATGTCTCAAAGAGGATTTTGTTTGAAGAGTTGCTGTTCATTTTATTTGGATGTACTTTATACCTCTGCACATCTTTGATAATATCAAAATTCATCCTGGATTCAGAGGGCTGCATTCACTGTGTTTATAGGGTCCCTGATGTAATGCAAAGATGAGCTCAGTGGAGTGCAGAACTTCCATATCCTTAGAATTTGAGAACTCTAAGCATGAGCAATGTGGCTCAGGTCCAGCAATGGGACATGGATCTAAGTCAGAACAATGGATTCAACCCGGCACTGAAGCTCTTGATTTGAATTTTGATATCCTATCTGTTTTCTAGTTATTCTAAGGAAATTCAGGCACAGGTGGCAAAATATGGAGTGTTCATTTAATGTTGCTCTGAGTTTTACAAACAGAATTGGTTGTTATGAATATGACCTAATTAAGGTGCAGTAATTCCACTGCAGTTTCTGTGATCTGAAAAAGACATGATGGCTTTTCTGGATCTTAAGGGCCTTCTTGAATTATCTTCATAGATAAGGGGGAAAGCACGAAATTTTGGAATTCAACTGATAACTTGTCCTAATTCAATCTTTAATCTACAAAAATATGTGATTAGATACTAAAGAAGCATTAGTATTGTATATGATTTGAGATGATCCAAATGGATCTTCGCTTTACTTGCAGTACCTTTCCAGATCTATTTATGTCTGCCATCCCTGAAAAAGTCATACTTGATATTGATTGGTGGGAGGTCCCAAACAAGACCAAAGGCCAGAGTGTCTTTGAATTTTGGAGAAGCCCGAGCTCAGAGTTTCTGACTATCTCTATAAATTGTTAAACTACAGCTATTCTGAATTGACATTACAAAGATTTCTCTGATTTTGAATCTCATCATTGCCATAAAAGACTGAAGTTCTTTAAGGAGGTAACCTGTAAGGCACACAAGTAGGATTTTAAAAATTGTTGTCTTTCCAGTTTGCAACAAATTGGTTTAATTTCATAATTCTCCCTGCAAGAGAATTCTTAAGAAAAATGTTTTGGCTCAGTTGAAATATTACAACAATTATCTGTTTGAATGGCTTTTTATATTACTTCACCTTCTGCAAAATTAAACACACTAGGTGAAAAGTCATTTTCAAGGCAAAAATCAAGATCTGTTGTTCTGAAAATGGAAAAAAACCCACTTTGTCAGAAGTTTTCCCCTCTTATTCCTTCTAATCAAAACAATGGCAAAATCAAAATGTTTTTGTAAAATATCATCACTTTGCCATTTTTTATCTTTAATCTTTTGTTTAGCCTGGTCAGAATTATTGACCAGCAACAATATTCTATGAGGAAATGCAGCTGTGCCAACCAGAAATACAAAGCCTACCTTCTGACTGCTCACTGAAGAGAAAACATAATATGTGGTTGAATATGACATTTGTCACCAGATGCCTACCTTGGAACATATTTTCATTGGTCCTTAATAGTGGAAATAATTATGCAGGGCATAAACTGTGCTTCTATAATGTAATACGCAGAGTAATAAAGTTCCAGTAAAATAAGGAACTGGGCTGAATAAACACAGAACTGTGTTGCATAACAAGGAAACATACGTACTGCGTCAGTCACAGCTAATTTAGCGGATGATAATTCTCCTGTTCATTCACCCCAAGATAGTGTGTGTCTGATCATATATTTTAAAAAAGCTCAATTTCCTATGTTGTGGTACAATATGAACTTAGCTTAAAACTGGCAGAAGTGTTCATAAGGAATCAGTTTCAAGCTCATCCCAGGACATGAGCTTTAGGACAATTTATAAAAGAAGGAGAGATGAAGCATTCACTCCTTACATTTAAAAGCAGATATTTTTCACTTTGCTGCTTCTTGCATAAGAACATAAAGGTCCCAGAGGAGCTGAAAACTGGCTGTTACAAAAGGAAGGTGTGGAGAAGGCATGTTTATTTAATGAACAGCAAACTGCAGTCACAGGGCCATGGTTGGTGGGTTTTGACAAGTGGAACAATCAGAAGTTAAATGCTATGAAAGCTAGATTGGTAGGGTTTCTGACCTGACAGAATGAATATAGTCACACTGAGCTAGAATTTTTTTTTTAAAGCATTGAAATGAGTTACATTTGTGTAATTTATTTCTGCAGAAATTGTTCCATTCTTAACTTTTGCACACAGAGATCAACAGCATTTAGATGATGACTTTTTACTAAGTTTCTGTTTTACATGTATACTTTTTGCTACAGGTGAGTAGCAAAGATGAAGATTTTCTTGACCTTTCTGTTGATGTGGAGCAGAACACATCAATTACACACTGTCTAAGGTAAATGAATGCATCTCTTTGGCAGATACTTCTGTCTGACTTTGCTAAATTTTCCTAGTCTAGCAGACACAGAAAAGAGAAGTTGAATAGCATTATTTATTTGAGCTTTTCCTAAGCAGAAGAAAAAGACAGTACAATGGATTTTTCCTCAAATAGCAAAATGTACATTAATGCACTTTGTTTTACCCACTTTCTCTTTCAATGTATGTATTTGTGAGAGAAGAAAAAGACTCCCCTCTTGGGGAAAATAATTGATCACCTTGTCACCTGAAAGAATTGCTGTAGAATAAGAATTGGCTTCAAAGGGATTTAAGTGTGCTTATCTCTAAGCTTCTATTCTAGTGCTTTGTTGATTAGGACTTATGCACATATTAAAAGTTAAGCATGTGCTTTGCAGAATGAGGGCTAGAGTCCCTAGAGGGCAAAAGATTTCAAAAGTGTACTTACTTTTTCACCATGTAAGCTTCTTATTCTGTGTCTCATCCAAAAATTACAGGGAGAAATCTTTTTTCTGAAGTTTCAGTTCTGCTCTTAGTACACTCTTAACTATTAAAAAAATGCTTCAGACATCAAAATAATTTTCAAATTTGCATGGATGATTATCCTGAGAGATTTAAAATATCTGGAGTCTTGGCACTGACTGCAATAAATTGATATCTAGGTTTAAGACAATATATTGCTTCTCTAAGCTAACAATATCAATTGGATGAATTACTTTTTCAAGCTCCAAAATTACTGCCAACTTTGACAGTGCACTTAGCAGTTATTCTGGAATGCCTAGGAAGGATTGCCTAACATCTCACACCAAGCTGAGAATTACAGAGAAAGAAAGCATCTGAGGTACTAAATGCTTCCTGAGTCAGAAAGCAGTGACTTTTCTGATTACACCTGCTGTGGATACCACAACCATACTCAGCAACAACTATTGCATTTTAAAGTGCTATTTTTCCCCTTCTCAGTTTCAGGTCAATCTCTTGTAGGGTATTGTAGTGGTGCTTAGCCCTTACGCGTTCCACACTGCAGTAGTGAGCCTGATTTTAGAAGGAGAGCAAAATGAAGAGTTGCCTTGGAAAGGAGTGTATTATTTTTTAAATTGGTCTCTGTCTGTTCATGGTCACTGATAATTGAACCAATATTGGTACTGCAGGCTTTTGTTATTAACACTTTTAAGTTCTTCACTGTAGTCACTACTTTGAACCTGTTTGTGTAAGCATTACTTACCTTTCCCTATGGTTTTCAAAGTGCATTTGAAATCATATTGGAATGCAAGGCCTAAAAGGAGGCTGAAGTGTATATCTCCTGAGGTCCCTTCTAATCTGAATTATTCTATGGTTCTATGATATATAGTTACTGGAGACTGAGCACTGACTGTTTTTTACAGCTTAGTGAACTTGTTAGAAACTGCTGCTCTGCATAAGTTACTATCTGTCCCTCAGTTTTCTTGAATTTTTATTTCACTTACTTGTTAAGCTTCCTGGAAACATTTTTAAAAGGCCCTCTTATGCAAAGGTACAGAGTACATGTACATGTGGATTCAGTCTCAGTGCACAAGGGCTGCAATGGCAGAGGGGAGTTTATTGCTGGGTCTGAATTTGTTGGGAATTCAGAACTCTGTCAGGTAGTAGGTGTGATCAAAAGGTGAATTCTGTACCTTAGATGCATCTATTTAAAGCTCAGAGTCACAAGAAAACCTGTGTACCTGAAGTGGAAGATAGATGCTTGTATCCACATTTACAGTTCTCAAAACCCCTGCTCAGCTGCCGCATACTACTAGAGATGACCAAAAAATTACTGGGTGTCATTTTTTTTTTTGCAGTTCCTTAGCTACCTAAAATTCTGCTCCAAACTGTATCAGCACTGTGAATCCTGATAAATCTTTTCTGTCTACTGAGCAGCACTATCAAGGCAGGCCTTCCTCTTCCTCTTTCACTTCAAAAACTCAATACAGAAACTTCTCTAAGCTTATTTACTTGACCAGGATTTACAAAAACTGCTATACTAGCTGACACTTTCCTTTATAAACAGCAAGAAGGTATAATCACATAACTTTTGCATGACAGTTCAGAGGTTAGAGGATGCAGTAGACTGAGTTCAATTTTTTTCTTCTGCATAAGAGGATTCAAGTTTATCTTCCAGAAGAACATAAAAAAATGTAAGCTATTTGGAGATGACAGAAGTGCTCTTGAAAGCGTTCTGCTTTGCAGATAATTAAAAAAGGCATTGGATGGTCTATTAGGTTGAATGATTCCCTGCGCTGAAGTCTAGGCTGACCTTTGACATGTAAGAGATTCTGGATGTAGGTCTCATTCTGAGACACCTAACTCTCCCCCTGTGTTGTATAGTGGGCTTCAGCTCCTAATATAGGGCTGTCACAGCAGACAGATACCTTAAGTCGCTTTGCAAACCTCAATACAGTTGCTTTAGACTTTTTAGAAAATGGGACTTCAGCAGAGACAGGATTTCATCCTTTGTGTCTTTTTAGGGTTCCAGTTCATCAATCCACATGTGGCACTGGGGCAAAAGTGTAAAGAACCTTTAAGAACTGATAATTGTATTTATTTACAGAGACTTCAGTAACACAGAGACGTTATGTAGTGAACAGAAATATTACTGTGAAACTTGCTGCAGTAAACAAGAGGCACAGAAAAGGTAAGTGAAGAAGAGGATAATTCACTATGTCCCTTTTGACCTTTGATAAACCTCCTCCTTAAAATTCTGTGTTTAGATACCTGGAAGCCTTGCACCCCACATGCACACTCCGTGTTGACCAGAGAACCTATAGACAGATGCAAAGCTATCACACACCTCTTAGTTTTGAGACTGAGGCTGACAGACTATTGTTATTTACAAAGTGCTTTTATAATGCAAGCCTTTAATTGCTAAGGAAGAAAGAATGGCTTTGAACAGCTCAGGTCTTGATCATATACATTCTGATGGTTTTACAGGATGAGAGTAAAAAAGCTGCCAATGATTCTTGCCTTACACCTCAAGAGGTTCAAGTACATGGAACAATTACACAGGTACACTAAGCTGTCTTATCGTGTAGTATTTCCTCTGGAGTTGCGTCTCTTCAACACATCTGGTGATGCTGTCAACTTGGATCGGATGTATGACTTGGTAGCTGTTGTTGTTCACTGTGGAAGGTAAACTACTTTCATGTATATCTAGAGCTATTGCCAGGTCCAGACATTTTTCAAGAGCAGAGGCATTCCTGACAAAATTGGGGAAGAGTGGCAGGGAGGATGTAAACCGTGCTGCTGCACAGACTTGCCTGTGTCATGGGCCTGAACCTCTTAGCTATCCTCTCTCATAGTAAATCTGCATCTGTTTAAGAAATCATGTCTCAGGCCTCTAAAAGTCACAGAATTGACTCAAAATCATGAGAAAGGAAGTAGAAAAGAACCTACTGCCTTCCTCATTAGTCCACTCGGGAAGCTTGGGAGCCAGGACTCTGTGAGGGCATGAGGTTGTCAGTATAGACCCTATAGCAGATCACCTGAATATCTTGTCAAGACAATGAAAAAGATAGCTTTAATAAAGCTTCTCAAATGTGGTGGATCATCAAGAATGAAATAAACAGAAAAATCTTTGGGACTCCAGGAATGTAGCTTGTTCTCCCCTCCTCGCAAAGAGTGTTTGCAACTAAATGTTCACAATTGATACCAACCTGTTTTCTCCCTTAAATTTAATTTATGTTGTTTTAAAAATATTTGCAATAATTGATGCCTGCCATGAGCTAACTGTTAAATATTCTGTAGATTGAGTTGCAAATTGTCAAAGTGCAAATAAAAAGCAACACACTTAGCTTTTTGTTGATGAGGACATTGTGACAAGTCAATAAAATGGGAAAGGAGAACATATCTACTGTAGCACCAGGGGTGGGTTTACTATCATCTTCAGAAAATCTATTTATAATTCAGTCTGCTTGCATATGGACATGTGACTTACCAAAATGGTCCCAACAATATCTTCTAATATTATTTTGGGTTTTGTTTTTCTTTTTGTTTTGCTTTTTAGTGGACCGAATCGGGGTCATTATATTACTATTGTGAAAAGTCATGGATTTTGGCTCTTGTTTGATGATGACATTGTAGAGGTCAGTATGCTAAAGGTCATGAGTACAGCCTTCATGTTTATGCTCTCTTCTCTATTTGGAGTAAAAATTTGATCCAGATCTGGGTATAGATTACTAGTCTGAAAAGCTACAGTTTGTTTGCAATGTGGCATTTAGGTCAGGTCTATTAGGAAGTATGAATAGAAACAAAATGATTAGTCTTGTAGTTCTTACCTTGCCGATGTCAGAGGGGGTTGTTTTATTTCAGTGCAACATCAAATGTTTTTAATAGGAGATTTGAGGGGCTTAGTTTGGAATGTTTTCTAATCTAATAAAATCATTTTCGTTCATTAAAACCTAAAAGATCCAGGGACTATTCTGCAATCCTTGGCAATATCACTCTGCAAAATTGGACTGTGTTAGTGTTGTGTAGAATCTTAATTTTTCAACAATTGGGAAGTTACAAGAAAGTCTGGATTCTACAGTCAATCTGGATTTTTGTGGATGTAAATTACAGCAGAATCTGACCTGCAGCTAGTACAGATTCTGTCTAAACATAATGCAATTCATTCCTAAGCAAAATCTTTACTGCGGCACCTCGGCAAAACTGAGGTCTTGAGTTTGGTTTCCCAGGAGGAAATCCAATGGAGTAAAATAAACACTGTGACATTAGAAGTGAGAATGTTATCTGGAGTGGTAGAGACCATCTTGCTGATGGAGATCAACACTTCTGCCAAACTAAAGCTACAGCATTAGTGAACACTCCAGGGGTCAAAAGCATGACCTTCCTTGCTCCATTTGTGTAGTACCCTACTGAAGGAATAGTCCTATTGATGACACGACTCGTGGGTCTAAAGGAAGGATGCCAGACTCATGTGAGACAAGACTCATTTGAGGAAAATAAAAATACAAATGAAAGGATTAAGTATCCCCTGTACAAGGATTAAGTGATGGGTTTCTGTTACCTTTCAGAAAGATGAGGTCACATTTATGCTTTTTTGCTATTGCAAAAGTCTCTCTGTTATTGGGAGAAGCCAAATTCACTTAGGTTTTCTGGGACAAATATTCCATGAGTGAGACCAGTAGGGTTTATCCCCTAAACTGTTACATTCCCCTTTCGGTGCTTGAATTGCGAACAGAACTTGCCATTTGTTACCCTGAAACAAATAACTGAATGTGTTTTTTGTATTTATAAAGCCATTTAATCCAAGTTTGGTGTTTCTTTCATCTAACAATACATTAAACAATTTTGTTTATTTTGCAGAAAATAGATGCTCAAGCTATTGAAGAATTCTATGGTCTGACCTCTGACATATCAAAAAATTCTGAGTCTGGTTATATTTTATTCTATCAGTCAAGAGAGTGACTTGGCAAACTGTGATGATGATGCACAACAATGCTGCACGCAAGGAAGGTGATCGACCCCCATGAACTAACTTTTACACAGACCACATCTTGTATGGTTGAACAACAATATATTCTGTCTCCTATTAAATAGTCTATGTGGTGTTGACTATAACCATTTTTGACACATGAAACTTTATTTTGGAGAGGGGAGTTGTTTGTTTTTTTAAGTCTGACAGAAAAGTTAATTGCAGTCAGATTTTAGTGGAATTTATATGGACTAATATTTACAGATAATAAGATTTGGATGTCAACTATTAAACCCAATCAAGCTAGAGTAGTATTTTTTTATAGAAGTGTTCATTGCATTTAGGGCAAATTGTTTAAAACCTTCTAAATGGCTTTGGGGTGTGTTGACTTACAAAGCATTTCTTTAAACACATTCTGACATGTAGTTACACATTTTAAGTGTAAAGAAAAAAAATCTGTTTCATTATGATTGGAATTGTGGTTGCATAGGGGATTTTGTTAGATGCTACTTTGCAATGCAAGAAGATATTCTTCCCAAATCATTTAAGCCTTGGATTATAAAAACTTTAAGTGCATAACCCCAAGCCTAAAACTCACATAAAAGGATTTAAATTACAGTGGAACTAAGTAATATTGTGTATCCAGTCACTGTGTTTATCATGAGATAGTGCAGATGAGGTGAGATTTCAGAACTTGCGGAGAACTGGGATAAGTGGAGAGAGATGACACATATTACACAGAGAAAAAGTGCATTTATAGAAACTGAGCTTATCTTTCTGTTAAAATAATGTAATATGTTGTTTGCTTAATTGAGTTTTCAGACTTACCAACACTGCTCATGTAAAACATATCCATTAGGGCTGAAATTACACAGTCCAGTTAAATATGTGTTGTTGGTACAATACATAGTACAAGGCTCAGTCCTGCAGTTTGCTGAATATCTGTAGAGTCCCATTTGCATTTCTCAAGATGCAGTCCATTTTTTAGCAATATGGAGAACCTTACATAGCAACCCTTAGTTTACACACATTCTTGTGTATTTTTCATTGCTAGCATTTTGGCCATGTTCGACAACATTTGGGTCACTGCAAAAACAGATGGGGTCAAAAGTGTGTGATTTTAAAAACATCGAAGGGCTTAGTGCAGCTGTTTGTGATTTTACTGGGTGAATTTGGCTTGCACTAGTCACATACTGGTTAATAAAATTGCTGCACACACATACTGGAATTTGGCAAAGAAAGAATGTAGAAGAAAGTATGATCAGGGTTTGAGAAGGGATAAATAGTAGGTTGAGGCAGTCGTAACACTGCCTAACTGGCTTGCTTGTTTTGACCCTTATGCTCCGTTATGTAATTCTTGAACTTCAGTAGCCAAATTCCAATCCCAATGAAGTCAGCAGCAAAAACCTCTTGTTGTCTGCAAGGGGAGTGGGAGTTGGTTCTAGTATTTAGAAGGAAATATTCTCATCTCTCAGTATTTATTTCTATGTATTATATTTTAATTCACTCTCTTTCTGTATTTATTAGACAATGTTGCTTTTGATACTTACTTTCTTTTAGAAGCCTGCCTGTCATTTTACGGCAGAAACTCCATTTCAAGAAATGTTTTTTGAAGCAGAGCTAATTCTTGTATTTTGGTTTTCTGTAGGAGAGGGAAAAGCTTATTTTCATTGTAAACTACTGTGAATGTGAAATACCTTTTGTTAAATTATGGTGAAAATGAAATATTAGCTTCTAGAGTAACATAAGTTGAAGATCAGTTGGATTTATTGATGGCAGTTTTGTAAACCAAGGAAAAGTAGCACCTTACACGGAAAGAAAAACAAAACTGGACTTTTCATTAACATGATTTGAGATTTATCATGTTGTTATATTGATGCAAGAAAACAGACGTAGAATGTAACCTTAGAGTACTGACTTGGGTGAATAATTGCAGTAGTCTACAGAGATCATTCACATGCATGAAGGTTGTTATGTAGGCTCAGGGCAAGCATAACTGGTATGCAATTCCAGTTCTTTTATCAATGGTGGAATGCAAATGTTCTACCTTTAACACAGAAGACAAACATCTTACAGGAGACTTCAGGTCTTACTGAGGCCCATGAATATTTCCACTGAAAAACTAAACCTGTAAGTGTTTAATATCAAATCCTTTTTTTTAATGAATTTATTCATGAGCATTCAGAATTTCCATATAAAAAATATAATAATCACTTGCCTTTTAAAACAGAAATGTTTCCTGGTTGTGAATAAAGGCACTTTCTAGATCTGCATTAACCAGTGTTGGTCAGAGCATCTGTACTTCACAGTTTACTGCCAAACATTCTTAGAGTATTCTTCAGTTCTAAAACAAGCAACAAAAAATGTGTCATTAATGTATCATTTGAATGTTTAGGGTTTGTGTTTGTATGAACAGTAATTTTTCATTAAAATAATTTAAAATCAGTTCAGCTTTAGGAAATGCTTTTCATATTTGGATTGACTTATCTGAGAATTGATTTTTTTAATGTTAATAAAATGAAGTAGTATTTAAATACTAAAGCATAGGATATTAATCTTTGTTATTCTCTGACTCCAAAAGAGCTCTAGGTTGTAAAACATATGCATATAATTGCAGTATGTTATTTGACAGCAAAATGACTAGAGTAGCTTTTTTTCATAAAGTATGAAAACATTTTAAAAAATAAAATACCCAACTTTTCTGTTATAAATGAGAAGAGATGGAAAATATATGGCAAAGTATTGGAAAAGTTCGTAAAGCAGTTCATGCTAGCCCACAAAAAGATTACAGCAGTGGCATCACACCAGTCCAAAATCAGTGGCCTGACCTCAACTCAAAAAAGTGGTGGAAAGTCTGTAAAGTATATAATGCTGCTACTCACTTTGTGCTAACATCAGCTAAATTAAGGAGCATTTTCTTTTGATCTAAAAAAACTGTAGCTACAATTCTATAAATCATCTCCAGCCTATAGATTCCAGTCCAGCAAAAGCTGTCCGTCGCAGCTGTGTGAATAGTTCAGTCAGCGCAGCTTTTCATCTACATCAAGTTAAGCGCATTTGCAAGAGTTTTGCAAGACTGGGATCCTCCCAGGAACAATCCCATGATGTAAAGTATTTCAGCTGATTAAATGAAATGTAATCCTTTTTCTGTTATGCTTACATATATATTTACAATCCCTTATGAAAGAATGGAAAAATTTCTAGGACAATCAAAGCTTTTCAGCTAGCAGCTAGAAAATAAAATTGTAGCACAGATGTCTAACAGTATACTGTGTTTCCCTAAAATGACTGGTTTTATGGTATTGGGTTCTGAGTGTTTTAGGCCTAAGGATATCTGAAGTTCATTACTTGTTTCACATGCTGCTGCATGAGATATGTTGTCCATTTATAAATCTTATTACTATGTTCTTACTTAGAGAATAGAATATTTTTGTCCTGTGCTGTTTTTCCACTAAACCCAATGAAGTACTGCAGTGCTGATGAATCAGTTATCTTAGAGGATGAGCTCAGATCTGAACCTTTATGTTTCACAGAACAGACTGTCAGGATTTTATGTAATTTCTATTTCTGGGACAGAGCAGAAGGAGGCAGAAGAGGGGAGTGATGGAGAAGCCTTATCAGTGAAAGCAGAACACCTTGTTGAAATAAATCCCACAATTACTCCTGTCGATTCTATTTTAATAATTTAAAGTTACTGCAGATCACTAGATAATATCTTAAAGTCTTGTTCCTTTAGCAGTTGGAGTAAAGGGGGAAAAAAAAGTCACAGGTGTTCCTTTGCATTAGATTTAATAAAGACATTAAAGACCTAACTAAGCTGAAACTGGAATTCATGCTACATGGTGGGTTCTGAAGCGCTACCACACCTTTCTTTTATCCTCAGATATTACATTTCATTCACCCATGTGTTACAACCTCAGGCACTTGGGACCTGAACTGACAACTTGCAGCTGCCAGTGAGTTGATGCCTCTCAGCAGCAGACCCTTCTTGTTCTGTCTTTTTTTTGTTGCTTCTGGCTGAGAAGTTTGAACAGCATCTTTTATAACTGAACATGCATAAGAAATTCAAGAGGTTCTGTCTTTGTACCTGCTTTACTTTAGTACTTTTTTATCAATGTTTAATTTATTTCTCGTCTTGTTGCTCAGTTACTGCATCTGTGTAGCTAATATTATTAGCCTTCTGTTTTAATTTTTATGTACTTTGATTTCTTAAAGATGTAATCAACCCAAGCAGTTTAAGCAACAATGTCAAGCTTGTGAAATTCCTACCAGCTTCACACTTTGCCTTTGTCTTTTGCTTTTGCAACTTTTCACTTGCGATCCAACTTCCCTAGTTACAACACAATTTCCTTTTCCACCTGCAGGCTTGTAGTACCAGTTGGGGTCCAAATTTGTGAAGTCTTTGTTCGTACATAACAAGGATGCAGTATTTACTTCATGTCTGTCCACTCAGCTGGTATTCCAGTATCTTCCTGATGAATTGCACTGCTCGTGCACATTAGACAGCCTTTATTACACTCTGCCTACTAAACTATCTGCCTGTTGCACGGTTATCAATGACTACAATTTTGAAAAGCTCCACTTCTCACAGGAAAAATTCTTCTTTTTACCAAATACAAGGTTATCTGTCGATCATTTGATAACGTATGTATTGGTCCCTTTGCTGTTTTGTCTGTGCCCGGTACAATAACAAATGTGAGTAAGCTTAAGAGCTGCATTGATTCTTGGCCATTGTATGAATACAAGCAAGGAGAGCAATCACTTGGACTCATATAAAGGATAGAGATAATGAAGTAGAATAAATATTGTTGTAAAGCCATCCCCGCTTCTATCAAAATCACTGGACATTTCTCAGATGTCACTGTCTGTGGTATCCATATCAGAAGGTAACTGACTTTCTGTGTTGTTAGTTCAAGGGTTATTCTCAGTTTTTTAGAGATAGTATTCTCTTTGGTCAGTGAAAAGACCTTTTTTTTTTTTTCCTGTTGCAACTGTTCTGCAGTAGTGATGTTTCTTCACAATTGAACATGGCACTTAATATTTAAATAGGCTTTGGTGTGCCTTGATTGACATCCTTTTAATTTCTTTCCATTTAATATGCATTACTTCAAAGAGATTGCTTGAACCTGTCCAGAAGAACCATTTAGATTAACACACTCTTTTGCATACAAGGTCAAGTAACACCTATCAGGTGGTATGTGCCCTCCTGATGGGACCATCTGGGCTAAGCCCACACCTTTTTACACACTAATGATTCTTCAGCCCCTAGGAGATTTTCTTGCTGGCTTTATCTGAATGGTTTAATATGAGACTGCACATAACTCCGTTTATTCACGGTCTCAGAGTTGCTATAATTCTTTAATAATTCTGCTTTGTTGGGTTATCGGGGCTTGGACATCACACAATGTAAAATAAATTAGCTTCTGTGTGCCATTCACAGTGGTCAATTTAACAGCCTAATGATTCTGTTCTGAAGAAGGCTTTTGCAGGTGGCAACTTCAGTATATGTAATGATACAAAATGGTAAGTGATTTTTCTGGGATAGCACAGGAGGTCTGTAGGAGGAGCTGGACTGGCATGTAGCTTCTTAACCCTCAACTTGTACTCCAGGTAAAGTGTGTGCTTTATCCTCTAGGTAATCCTAACCCTTCTACCAGGGCTTCCAAAGTGCAGAAGCAAACCCTTTGGGAAGGCACTTTGAAGTTCACCAAAATATCTTGCCTGCCACAGCAGAGAATTAAGGAATATTTGCATCCCCTACCCCAACCCTCATTAATAGGTATGCATTCCTTAATGAGGCTGTGCTTAAACACCAGCTTCATATTTGCAATGGTGTTCATATTTGCAAATGTCTCAAGACAGACTATGCTCACATACCATATCGTTTTCTACTCCTCTCTCAACTCTCGTTCTAACAGTAACAGCAGCATTAGGACAACCATGTTACAGATTCAAGAGCTTTTCCTGGAGACAACTTTCTGGCTTCAGTGATTTTCATTAAAGAGCACTGGCAGAAGCTCTATAACTTATCCTTCACTATTTAGGAGTGAAGCCACCATATGCCGTAGGAGAATGAGTACAGGGGCAGGGGGAAGAAGAAAGGAGAGGAAGAGGAGGAAATGTGGCAATGTTGTCTAAGGCTCTGGATATGTATATCCATTTGTAAATATGTGGACCCGCTCTACTTTGTCAAAAAGATGTGATCATAATAAAACTGCTTCAATATTTTGTACTAGTCTTTGAATGAAGTAAGAGGTAGTAAAATTATTAGGTATACAATCAGGGACACATTATAAAAATACTGAGTGTCTAGTAAAGCATAATATATACAGTGTATGTATACAGTTGAATATCTGCTCTTTTTAATCATTTACATGTAATTAAACCCTGCACTATCTGTTGAACTGTAAGATAACTCTCATGTTGGTTATGAAGGTTGTAACATCAGAAAACAGTTTTTTCTCCTGTTAAAGTGTTTATATTTTACATAAAATAAACTCTCTGGCTGATCTTACTTCCATTCAGCTTGCTTTGAATTCAGCTGGAGCCAGACTAAGGCTGCACATTGAGGTTAGTCATTACACAGCATGCTTCTGAAAGTAGGATATCTGTATACTTACAGATGGGAAGACTGCTGATGCTTGCTTTTTATGTCATTTAACAGAATCATTACATTTTAAGTGACTTGAGATAATATTTCATCTCCTGGGCTAACTGCCTCTGAAGTGTCTTAAGGGAACAAATGTTGCATGCAGCCCATGGGTTGTCTTGGTGCAATATATAATTGCATGACATAGTTGTACCTACTTAAAGCAGATGACAGACCCTTCCAATGTCACTGAGAAGAGCTAAAAGCAAACAGAATGAACAGCAGCCAGAATTTAACTACCCACTGCATCAGGGAACAACTGGAAGCCCAAGCCATTTAGTCTGAGGTTTTATCTGTGACTATTGGAGTGAGAAAGTTTTGCTAAAGAGGTCTAAAATTCTGTCAGAGAATTGAAAGATCTGCTTAGTCTGCTCATCTTCTTGAAGTTATTCATTAGCAAACACAATTTACTTTCTAAAAAGTGAGGCAAATAAAAGGCTGGAGTTTCTTGCCCTGTCTAAATGGATTCTTGTTATTCCTTCAGAATCCTTTAGAGAACCAAAATCAAACATAGCTGTTAGACTGTATATTAAATGTATAGCTAACATGCTATAAGATTTATGGCACATCAAACTATCAAAGGGCTGGCTGAAAAACACTTCACTTCTTACAGCACAAATTTCCTTCTCAGATAAAAACCTTGAAGCACCTTCAAATTTATTCCTAGGCTGTTAGAACACAAGCTTTTAACTGAACAGTGAGGAAAGAAATTTAAAACACAGGAGATGACTGAAATAAATCTCAAATCCATACTTTTAAAACATTTTTTTAAGTAAAATTTATAGTGCACACATAAATAAACCAAGAAAAGATTCCCAAGAAGTGGGACCACAATCACTGCTACTGTTTGCGGGCTAAGCTAGAACTGCTCTTGCTTCAGCAGTACATTTTTCCAGAAGCTGTATGACATTTAGCTATATCTGTTTTACTTATCTTTAGGCATGAGTTAGATTATCCTTTTAGATTAGACTGGTTGCATCAAGTATATGAGGTAAATAGAGAAATGTTAAAAATATAGTTTCATCTTGATAGAAAACTCAAGTATGGTAGGAGAAAATGATAAGATTTCATTTAAATACACTCACCTGACTTGAAATGTTGTCTGTTAGACATGACTAAATATGTGACGTGGATGACCATGTTTCTGAAGATGTCAATTTCCTTGAATGTCTGTGAGCTCTTTGAAAAACAGGTTAATAGTTAGCCCTGGGAAATTCATCATGGAAATTTTTCAAGTAGAAGTTTTAAAAGAAGAAAATTAGAACAACAATTTTCAAGATTTTTTTTTCAGTAACAGAAGATTTCAACTATCTGTTCTGAAACAATGTTCATTTTCACTACTTAATTTTATATCAAATAATACAAGATTATTCCATAGCCTTGTTAAAGTTCCCTTTGCTGAATGACTCATTTGGCCACTCTGTTGAAACCTAAGAGCTTTAAGCTTTCCTCGGTCTAAAGAGGTTGTAGCCATTTCTCCTTCTCTCTGTTTCTGGCAAACTTCTGTGGTGCAGGCTCTTGGGCCAGCATCCCCATGTGGACCTGGGGCTTCCTGGCCTCCTCCCTAGGGCACACCAGGCCAGCGATGGTCTTTCCCACTCCACACCAAGAACTCTGCACAGCTTCAACAGGCATGTTCCTGAGCTCATTTTTTCAGGAACAAGTGCTTGGTACACGAGCTTTCCATGATTTCCAGTATAGAATCACTTCACTTTAGATAGCAAAATACATTCGCAGATTTAGAAAAAAGAATATGCACCAGCATATGCTTTCCTTCTTGCTTCAGTTTGCTCATGTGGTGGTACATGGTTTGAACCTAGGAAGGAATCCTCTGATGAATCTGGGATCTTTCTGAACCATTGCATCTTTTCCCTTTTTCTCCTACAGACGTTTCCCTTCCACATATTCTCATATGGCTGGGGAGAGGTGCTTTCTGTTGGTTTTCTTACAGCAGGTAATCTACTGCTCTGCGATCACAATTTTGGGTGCAGATGGAAGAACTGGCATGTTGTGGAGGAAGCCACTGGTGGCATGATCATTATCAAAGATAACATGCTCTTCATGTATACCACTTTGATACCACTCACAAACACTTTTCTGGCACTATCAGTGCATTTTATCCCACCATGAAGACAGAAACAGCAGAGGGGGCAACAACGTGGAGTTTGCAGGTTGTCCCAGGATGCACAGAGACCTACCACTATTAAGAACAATTCAAAAAGTGGAGATTCAAAGGGCAGCACTGAAATGAAATTTGGAAGAAGCTGGAGCAAAATGTTATCCTTTGTATTTCAAATCACACACATATAAGGAAAAATATTCAAATCCCATTCCAGAATGGCAAAGATGTTGAAAGAGAAGATATGGTTTTCACCTAACATTGCAAAATAGATATCACAAATGCTTAAGCATCAACCAGGATACTATCTGATAGGGACTAAATTCTACTGTCAATCACATCAGTGCATCTCTGAAGTAGCTCCAGACAGGTTTGCAGATTTATAGTGGGGTTAGTAATAACAGGGACTGAAATAAAGTTTCTTACAACGTCCTCATAAAGCTTTAGGTGAACAGAACTGTGTTTTTTATGCAGCTGTAAGACACCATTATGTGCAGAATACATTAAGCACTGGGAAAGAACCTAAAAGCAGGATTATCTCTCCTATTTGAAACACAGAAGTACATACAGAAACTTACACTTTATTTAGTCACTAATCATGTAATTCTGTCATTTATGAAGCATTTTTATCGTCAAAATGGTTTACCAGCTTATTTATTAACTTTCCAAATCTTAATATGATCAAAATTGTAGAAATTGGGTAATTTGTATCAAAATCCCTGCATATTTAAGATAACTCAGCTTGAACTGAATCCAGCTGCCTCTCAGCTGTATAGGTTTAACTAGTAGGAACATTTTCACCAGTTCCTTAGTAGCTGCCTTGATGACCTATTCACTTCTGGATGCAGTTCAAAGTGCTGATCTTGTAATATATCGCTCCAGTATAACTTGATCCCTTGCTGTCTCTGAAACAGCTTGTCTTGCCTGAAATGCACGGGGGCAGCTAAGGTTACTTGGAAAGTTTGCTATAACAGTGCTTTGCTTTCCAAGGAATGGATTAGCTTTTTATTTGCCCACTAATAATTGTTAATTATTATATGCTACCAGGAAAAGTTAGATGAAGCACAGCTGATGTCATTTATTTGGTTTATTTCTTTCTCCATTCTGGATATCTCTACTTGAGGTCTTGTAAGGTCACCAAAGTATTGACTGTTTTAATTCCTGCAAGATGAGTAGTTCAGGCAGAGATTAGTGTTGGCTAAGACACCAAACTGTTGTTCAAAAAAGCCCCTAAAGGTAAGCAGAATTCTTCCCAAAACCTTTACAACTATGATATTTGTAAATGCTCAAGCACTGACTGTTAATTCCATTGTTAACATACAGGGGGGATGTTTCTGAGCGTAACGCATCATTACACTGTGTCATGGCTTCAACTAATATTGAATTAACCATGTTTTTGCAATAACAAACTTCAGCTAGTGTGAAAGTTACCTGTTTTTCCCATCCAGCTGCTGAAAATATTTGTAATATTTTTACCCTTAGAGGACATAACCAGATCCCAAGCAATCTCTGGGCAGAAGGCCTTTAAAATCTCCAGGCCTCCCTCCTCTGTTCCTTTTTGAGTCTGAAGAGCAAAACACACATTCTCATCTGACTTGAAGACAAATCCCTACCATTTCTGTTACTATTCCTACCTTTGGAGAAGGAGATCAGCCACAGAGGAGCATCTATTTTGCTCTGCTCTGAGGATGATGCAGTTTCACCTTTTAAGACATTAAGATGGCTAATTCAAGACAATGCTTGTGAAGTACAAGGGAGAAGAATAAGGGAATTTAGAAAGTAGGGGCTAAACTCAGGAGAGAATGTCAAGTTTCTGCAGAGCAGGGATGACATCTGATCATGGCCTGTACCCTTCGCCTCTCTATTTTTCCTGACATTCGTGCGGTGTCCCTGCATCTGCAGAAAGCATCCCTGTTCTTGCCTAATCCTTGCCTGGGCCGTTCCCCTCTTTGGACACCACCACTAGTGTGTTCTTCTCTACATGAAGGCCATGTTCTTCATTGCCACTTGCAAGACCCTCCACATCTCCTCCAATCATCTCCAGTCTGGTTACTTGATCTTTCCCTCCTTTTTATCATCTTTATTATTAACATGCATCTGCCAAAAGGATCATATTTATATGATCTAGACCACAAGCAGAAGTATTACCAGTTCAATATTCGTATTAAACAGTATTTTTGCCATAGCTCAGAGAAAGTGGTGCATGAAGTCTAAAACCTTTACTTTATAGCAATGTTGCACTTTCATACTCATTTAATGTTCCCAAATGCAGTTACAGAGGATGAGTAAAGACAATCAGTTTATCATAAAGTAGGCAGTACTGCAGAATACAGGCTATGCACAGACAGCATCAGGTGTGCTAACAGCAGTGCAATAAACACCCACTGTTTAGTAGGTCCAGTTAGCTGGCATTACACTTGTAGAAGAGACGTATCTTGAGAATGTTTCCTTAACATACTGAATCTCCTCTTCTCACTCTTGTTCAGTCACTCCCAGGTACCATATACTGAGCTAAAAATGAACCATTCCATCCGTAAACACAGTTGAATTTTATTTAGCCAAATGTATTTTATTCAAAATCACTGTAATATGAAAGTGAGCCATATCCCTCAAACAAAACATTTTTTATAATGAAACCTTGTTAATCTGAACACATGCAACCATTTATTAATGAAAAAAAAAAAAAAAAGATGCCATTTCCCCAGCACAGTTTCAAGTGGTATTCTGCGCCATCTCCTTTTTTGGTTGGTTTCCTTCCCCCTCGTTAACTCATAATGACTTCTCTGTCTTTCCTATTACTCCTCTAATTTTGAACATTGCCTTCTATCATTCTAGCTCTCATTAAATGGAAGAGTACTCGGCTTCTCATTCTCTGAGGGATTGCCATAACAGTCCACCAGCAACTTTGCAACCATTCAATACCCAATATTAAGGACATATTCCCAGGACTATGTGCAGCTTTCAACAAAAGATGCTCAGGAAGGCAGCAGGGTCTATAGACTGAACATGCAATTTCGTGATTCCTAATCTCATCTCTACCAAGAACTCATTGCACTATATTGTATTACATAGGTCAGAGGAATAGAGGTTGCAACCTCCTTTACCCTCATATGCACTAGGTTATAACTATGTCTAGGTTGTAACAGTATATTTTTTCCTTTTCAGGAAGTCTTCTTTTAGTAAATGTAGCACTCCTACAAAGGATGGAGATTTGCAGACAGTAAGATCAGCTGTCTTAATAGTAAGACTATTTAACAGGAAAAGAGAGTAACAAAAAAAATTAGACTCAATTTTGTTTGTAACCCTGTCCTTAAATTCTCTCTTGGGCTTTGTACTCTTCACTTTAAACTTATATTTCACATCTGTAAAACAAAGAAGTTAGCTAAATCATTACAATATTCTGAGAAGGAACAGGAATATTAACGAACGTTATGGTTATTATTCATGGAGGGGTTTGAGAGTAAGAAATGCTGTGTTCTTTTCATAAAGGGCAGCTTCTGACCCACACTGGAGTTTGGAGCTCGTAAGGAGTATCAGGACCACAGCATCGCGGTAGTGTCACAGATGCAGGTACCCAGTGCTTTTCCCCCTGCACTTTAGGGAGCTAGCCAAACGCTGCTGCTCTGTTTCCTAGGCAGGACATGATGGATAATGTCTTGGACAGAAGAAATATTCAACAGCATGAAATGAAAAAACAGAGGGTTGAATACTAAGTAAATGACAAATTTGCTTTGGTCAAACTTTTTGTAAAGTTACGTTGGGAAGTATTTATATTATTGCTGGCCGGCAAATTTATTTTCTGTAGTCTCAATAGACATGATATGTAACTTGAACATTCCAGGTCTTCTGTATTTAGTCTAGTCTTTTCTTGAATGTATGAGAAGAAACTAGGTTATCCCATTTGTGACAAAACACGTTTTCTGTGGCCAGGAAAGAAACTTTAAACTTTCCTCCCTTAGCTGGGAAGGAAGGAAATGGGTCACACATTAAGTTAACAAAACAGTTTGATATCATTATAAGCTGGTGAAGTCTATGTCCTGACTGAGGAAGTTATTTGAGCCAAACCATAGCTACTCTCAATCCAATTTTACGTGCTGAAATATTTTCTGAAGGGGCAAGAAGTCTGATGACAGTCAAATTACACAATAGATGTGGAAATATGTGTTTTATCACTTCAACCTTTTCACCCCAAATTTGCATAGTAAAAGCAATGACATCAAAAATATTAGTTAGGGTAAATATGTACAATGTGAAGCTGTATTTCAGGTAGATGTGGGGGAGGGAATAATAGTGATACGAAGGACCTAACAAAAACACTGAATCCACTCAACACTGGACATCCTTCAAGGGAGGTTTAAGAAAAAGACAAAGATAGAGCTGGAGAATTTAAGCACTTCACATTTTCAGAAAGATAAATGAAGAAAATGCATGCTTGGAAAAAGCGCTAACGGACATATATATATAGAAAAGAGAGTCCCTGGAAAAGGTATGTTAAGATTGCACTTATATAGCTTTGTGCTTCTTCACATCACACCTTTGAGCCCCTAGCTGAGGTTCCTGGGTTAATTTCTCTTGTTTATTGCACCAAAACTCTGCACCTTCTTTAACTGGATTTATGTGCTACTAATGCTCCAGCCCAGTTTCCAGCCAACAGACTTGTAGGGCACTGAAGCAGACAGGGAGCCTTGCTGAATTCAGCAAGCACGTGGCTGTTTGCAGGATCAGGGACTTTGGCCAGCTCTTGATTTCTGACCTTTGATTTCTGTTACTGTGAAACCTTCCTACATCAGTCAATGAGAGGAGATTGTGATCATTTGGTGGGAAAAAAAAGGATGCTTAAGTCTTGGCTGGGAAGAATATCATTTTCCTGGACAGAGGAAAGAGGGTTCCTGTTCCTCCTTTCACCCTTGCCCTGGGTCTGATTGCAAGGAAGACGCTCTGCTTCCTCCCCAGAGTACATCAGCGAGGCCAGAGGCAGAAAGGACAGTATGAACATTTTAAATGTTCCTCTGCAATTCAGTTAAAGAAGGGGTATAACTCTACTCAGGAGCTAACTTGTTGCTGTGAATAGCAGTCTGCTTACCAAGTCCCTCTAGCCTTAGGCAGAAATAATTAATTCTGGGTTAGAGCCAGTCAGGGTGGCTTGGGAGACATGGACATTTCAGCATTTCTCTGTCTGAGGGGAGAAGGAGTTTTAAAACTTCTTTGCACAAGGGAAGCTAGCAAACAAAACAGACCTTGCAAAGAAAATGCTGAATATTTTGCTTGCCTCCTGAGACCTGTCGTTTGGGTTGTTGTGTCCTGTTTTTCCTATGGCCTCATTCTGCTACTATTCCCATACAGCCCACGCAACCCTCAGTCTCCTCTGATGCCTCCAGCTCTGCCAAAGCAGATGCCGTCGGTATTAGGGTAGATACCAAGCCATAATGATGTCTGCATCATTAAGCAGATGTCTAGGGGCTTCTTCCCTAATACCAGCTAGGGCAGGCAGAAAAGCCATGCGTGTGGAGGGGACCTTCAGCCTCACATAGGGCTCCCCCAAGTCCCTGATACGAAACGGGTTTGGAAATTATGGTTTAGTGAATTGATTGGAAGCAAACCACTTCAAGACAGATCACTTGGCTAAACTTTATAATCTCCCTAGTATGCAAAATAGTAAAATCATTAGAGTACACCATGAGATGTACAATGAGATACATTTACAATGATTCTAAGAAATACAAAGTATTTTCAGGGCTCTGTACAAGACTGAACTCTGTCTAGTAGCTTACCTTGTGCATTTTTTGTTTTAAAGTGTCAGGGAAAATGAATGTACTCTACAGAGTCAGCTACACTCCACAGAAAAGTATTTACCTGGACCAGAGGGCAGAGTCTGGAGCCACAGGCAGATTTCTACCTAACTTTCTCTTTTGAAATCCAATTTGAATCAGGCAAAACACCCAGGGTTTCTACTTTCATGTTATATGGACTGTAAGTGGGAATAATAGAATGAAAAACTTACGTAGAATGTTTGTGAATAACCTTGGCCACAAGATCATTTAAACAAGGTGAAACAGAGAAACAACAATAAATTTTTGGATAAGGTTTCCAAAAACCCCTGTTTTGGGTCTGGAACAAACACTAGTGAATATGCAGAAGTGAGCCTTCTTCAGCTATTACTGTGATGGGCTGATGGTTTAAATAGTTGTCATTCCTTTTTCCATGCCCGTTATTATCAGATCTCTTCCACTGGACACTGAGCAAAGTAAGGACTGCTATTCTCTTTCAAAAGCAGAGAAGAGCTTTTATAGAAAATATTTATCATATGGCTGAACGCTAATTTTTAATACTGTCTAATTGCAATGGAATCATTTGCTTTTGTTTCCTCCCCACACATGACACACACATAAACAAGAAGGGATTTTAACTGAATTTTTTCAACTCCTTTGATCAAGCAAAACAAACCTGTATGGCTATGCAGCTTTTTTTGCTTAACAGAGAGATGCTTCGTAGAACAAATGAGAAGAGTCAAAGCCCTTACACTGGAGAGTCAGTTACTCCATTTTGAGCCATATCAGCTACGGGACATGAAAATGTTCTATACTTCTCAGCATTTTTCCTTGCGGACAGTTACCAAATGTTGACTTTACTCTTTGGCTTCTTAGTCTTAAAATAATCATATCAGCATTCCTGGACTTTGGGAAAGGTCAGATCCACATCTAAGTTCAGTTCCAAGTTTTATGGGTTTGATATAACAGCTCTAACAATGCTTGTTTCTTGTCTCTAGAAGCAACACATGGGACCCAAATAAATTCACATTAGGACTGCTAATGTGTAAACTGGGTTTTACAAACCATATGGATCAAATCCATTTATAAGTGGAGAGAGCTGACTAGCTTATGCTTAATTTTCTGGTGGGGGCTACAATGGATTAGATAACACAGGTGCATAACACAGGAACTTATAAGTGAAAAGGACTTTTTTTTTTTAACAGTAAAATCATCATCCACTTTTACTTGCTTGTCAGTCAAAACACTTTTTCACACACAAGCAATATTCTCACTCCCAGGTTTGAGGTCTACTTGACAAAGTGATGGAAGAAATGATGGATGACTACCTCAGACATGACCCTCAGGGCATGCATCCTTCTGCTCCAGAGTATCCTGCAATGCTAATGAGAGCATCAAGCATCATTTGACCGTCACTTTTAAACAAGGCTTTTTCTTAACAGCGTGTGTATTCCTTGTTTTCCAATGGCAGCTTCTCCTCCTGTTGCCGTTTCCTCTGGACTGTAATAATTTTTATTATTATATTTTTATATATATAGTTTATATATTTATATATATATGAATTATTATAATTCCTTTGGACTATTAATCAAAACAGAAAAGCTGAAGTAGGAGAAAACTGTGACCTTATTTCTCTAATACAGTGTATTTCCTTGGCAGCAGATGTCTTTTGACACTGATCTCATTCATATTGGAACTGTATTTTCATAATTCTGTGAGCTGTTGCTAGCACTGCTTTTCTTCCTCCCAGCTCCAACCTGCCATCCTTCCATAACACAAATTTAATGAAAAGCCAGACAAAGCAACCCCCCCCCCAATGCCTCAAATAATCCCAGTTGCCAGTGGATGAAACAGAGCCAGGCACTGATGAGCATGGCTGAATGAAAGAGGAGCTCAAAACAGACCTCCAAATCCAAATAACCCCCAACCAACGTTAATTATCATCATCTAAATTCATGCAGTATTTGATACACATGAACAGACGGGAAAGAAGTCCTGCCTTTTACACATTACAATTCAAAGGACTTTATGGCATTCACTGAAGTGAATGTGGGCAGTCATTATCCTGTTGTGTTGGAGAATGGGCTAGGACAGCTGGTAGCTAGGTGTCTGTTAGCTGCAAGCACACATAAAACACTTGCAACTAGGTGCATGTCACTACACTGAAAATGTAGTGTAGAAATGTTGGACCTTGGCAGTTCACAACAGATTTCCTCAAGTTATAAGCATTCTGACAGTTTTTCCTGCGCAAAGAAGATAAAGAAGAGACAGGTTCCTGGTGGAAATGTCAGATGCAAGAGGAGTGTGGCTCATCATGAATCAACTGGTTTCAGAGGTCCGTAACTTTTCCCCTCCCTTTTAGCCTTAATATAAGGTCCTGTGTAAGAACAACTTGTATACAAGCGGTTGGTACAAGAACAACTTCTAAGGTTTTCAATCAAGGGTCTATTTGATGGAGGGGTCTCTTTGGTGTTGAGAACATAGGGAATTTCAAACAAGCATGTTACACCTTCACAAAATACTCAAATATATTTTCGTGCTGCCTTTCTTTTGATAGAAGGGTACACACCCTAATAACTCTTTCCTTCCTGAATCTCTCATGATGCTGCCTTGATCTCTCATCATCTCTGCAACAATTTCCAGTCTCCAATACCATAGCATACAGAACCTAACAGTTAAACTGAAATTGATGTATACTCCTGAATTATTTTATGACCCTTTTTGCATTAATCACGTAAATCACTTGCTTTTAAACTACTTAAAATGTCTCCTACAGAGACCTTTTGTATGCATCTCTATAGCAACATATAAAGGAGCAAAAGTTTTTGTTTTGACTGTGTACATACAATATAAACCTCTCATATCACGTAGTCATTATTTCATTAATTAGCTTTTTAAAAAAGGGTTATCATGCCCTTTGGAACAAGAGAAAGGGGCAAATCCAAGTCTTCTTTTCTGACCCATGTAAATGGCAGGAAGTCTATGCTCTTCGATAAGCAGTTTTGGGGAAATGCGAGTCTCCTCCTCCACTCAGGACTGTTGAGGTTACCCCTGGATGCTCTTTTATAAGGACACAAAAGCCTTTTACATTCCTCTAGGTAAAGTACTTCACTGGAGTAGCATGATGCATGAGGGACCCATTAGCAATAAAACCCTGAGCTCCTAACTCCTAGTTCTCTCTAAGCACAGCCAAGTCACCCTCTTTCCCATTGTCCTCCAGCCGATTTGCCTTTCTACCCATGCCCGCTGGGACCCAGGTCCCTAAGGCAGTTATCGCTGTTGCTTGTTGCATTTGTTGGCACCAGAGCCAAACTATCAGTCATTATTACAACAGCGGGTGGAAAGTCACCTGGCTCTGAAAAGGGCTGAAACTTCAACTAAATGATACCACCAGCACTTTAGGATCAAAGCATCTACCATAGAGCACAGCAGTGGAAAGACAAATGTCATGGTGAGATATATAAATGTTTTTACAGGCAAAACTGATAATGTTGTTATTATAATTCTTTCAACTTTTGACTATTTTTATATTAACCTAGATTAATACAAATTCCCTTACCTGTTTCAGGGGTACTGGAAATCAGCTTACATGGTTTGCTTCTGCTCCTTTTGAAGTCAACAGTGAATCTTTCCTTTGACTTCAATGCGTTTTGAGTTGAGGCTGCACTAATAAAGCTTCAGACCTAGGCCTGGTCAGTGTTGGCATGGGAAAATGGATTAGATGGTCTTCTGGTCTCAAACAACTTGCACAGTTTGGACAGTATGCACTCCTGAGCTCAGTTTATTTCAGTGGGCATAGTAGCAAATTTAAGGTACTAGTCAAAAGTGCTTTACTCAAATCCTACATGTTAGCAGTTGTTTATCTAAATTTCAAAATATTGACATTGGTTAATATGCAATTACACTTGGAAAAATCAAAATATTAAATTTCTGTATTTCTTTTCTATATACAGACCCCACGTGGATTTTAACAGCAATTCTGCCCAATTTGAAGTTCATAAAACTATTTCTCTCTCAACATGGCTCCTTCCATAAGTTCTAACTCAGTTTGTGATCTTTACAGTACTTCACAAACAAGTTAAATTGCTTTTAATTCCTTGTTTTTTCAAGTGAGCACCTCATAGCAGAATGAGCTCTTAAATTAAAAGAGTTTCTTTGCAGTCCAGTTACACCTTAGCTGACAGAGTTGAATGAAATGAACACTTAAGTTAATCAGAAGCTAAAAGATTGTATCCAGATTGCAATGTTGAAGCCTATCAAAAGAAAAGTTAGTCCGTTTTATGCCCCTTATATTCCATTGCAACCCCTTATATTCAGAAGTCTCTCACTTAYAGACCCACAAATTCCTCCCTCTTCTACCTGAAATTTGCTATAGAAAATTTCAGTCAAGGTGAACTTGAACATCAATGTTATTTAATCTTTAGAGGAAGGAAGGAGGACATTTGAGTTTTTCCCCAATACCAGCATACTTTGTGTTACTTCAGAAGTTTTAGCCTTGCCTATTTTGTTCTGAAAAAGCAGCCCTGGAGACACAGGGTGAGGGAAGGGAGAAGGGCTTGAGCACAGATGGTTATTCATGTCTCCTGCATCTTGTGTGCCATCTGATCAGGTCTGCCCACCAGCATGCTGACTCTGACACATATCTCCAAGAATGGAGTCTTTTTTGACAGAAAGCTGTGTAGGCATCTAAGGAGCCAAATTTCCTGCTGAAATAGACTGGGTAGCTCTACCAGAAGCAGTGAAAACTTGCTGATTTTCACCAAATGAAAACCAACTTACATCTTTAACTGTTAGCTGTCTTTTCTGAACAAACGTGGTTCCATTTTCAGACATGTAAGTCGTACCTAGCCTTTAGGGGTGAGGGGAACAACTATGTGAAACTCTGCAAATTATCCAAAGAGTGTTTTCTTATATATCCTGGAAAAAAATCATCTAGTCCTCTTCTTATTTTCTTGTTTGCTATAAAAATTGATTAAAGAATTACCAAGAAGAGAGAGATTGATGTTTCTACATTACTCTTTTGCAACCCAGTAGAAAGATGTAGCTCTGTGGTTTTCTTGCAGAAACCTGTAGAAGTAAAATAGAGAATCCATCATACCTATGTCTACCTGATTAGATGTTGCAAAGAGTATCTGTATTGCATACCTAATGCACACAGTTGTTTCTTCTATTTGTAATAGAGCATGAGATGGGATTTCAAAGAGCATTTACATTAGACGCAGCTTTTCTTCACTAATGCATGCTTAAAGCTCCCGCATTAGGAGGTTGGTTTTTTTTATATAGACACCTCTTCTGATACATATGGCAGTGCAGTTGAGTTGTATTTGGTAGATACACAGGTAAAGGGAAAACTATAACTGCATCAATCTAGAAATAAGCTCTGACTTTATAACTATGACACTGAACAATTAGGAGAGGTTTTTCTATCTTTCTTGACATTTATAAGCTAGGAAAAAAACATCTGACTTGTCCATTATTCAGAATAAACTGCTGCATAAGGATGTGGGCTTTCAGTTTGTGAAGCGTGGGTAGGACATCGAGCTGTGCAGGTATAAGACCAGAGGAAACAAGTGCCCTGGGGAAGCAGAGGGGGTGTCATGCCGGGGTGCTCGCGTGCCCGCTGCATCGCCCACGAGGGGGCTGCAGCTGCTGCCCCCATCAGCTGGCAAACACTGGGGCTGGTGGGAGAAATGTCACTGTCCCTTCACAGGGAGAAGGTGAAACCAGCAGCACTAGCAGCTCTCCCAGTTCTCGGGCTCAAAAGAACTCGCTTAGCACCTGGACCCTCCATAACGGAGCAAGTGGGTGCCAGCACCTGAAGTCTGGGGTATCAGACAAGTCAGTGGAAACTAGAAAAAAAACCTAAGGAACTCTTCTGCCCTTGAAATGCAGGACAAAAAGTTAGAGGTAAAATAAATACTACAGCTCCCTTCCCCTGAATGGATTCAATCATAAATGGCTATGTGTTCAGCAGTAAGAAAATCCGGACTATAGAAAATAAACGCCTCCAAACTGGATGGATTTTTGAAAAGGTAAGGATGCAATGTCAATACAACTAAAAATATCAGCTGTAATAAATGACTGGGTTTCTTGTTATTGAACTCATTTGAACCATTTTAATCCAAAATGCTTTTCTACAATGGATATTAGTTAATTTAATCTGGCTAAGGCATTCATCCACTGAAAGGATGATTGAATTTGTGCCAGTCTCCGAGCGGCAGTAACATATTTCTGCCAAAAATAGTGAAGAATAATGTTAAACAACACAGAACCAGGTGCTCCTTATTTAAGCCATAAGCATTATGTAATGGTTTGATGTCATATTTGGAGACAAACATTGCACTGACAATATCGGAACCAAAAAAGCAGGTAAGAAAATACAGGGATGTCAATATTTTTGAGGCTGAGAAGGAATCTCTCTGTGATAATTTGTGTCTTTTCTTTCGTCATTTCTGTTATTAAAAAAAAAGATGTGGGTTAGGCCACTACTACAAAAGCATTGCTAGTTTCTCACAAATCCCAAACACAAGAAATATTTTTTTCTGATTTAGGATGCTTTGTACCCTCCTGATCAACAGCAATACAGACTGCAATCTTATTTCTTTTTCTGGTGGGCCTGAGGACAAGCAGAGAGGCAGAGCTGAACCCTGGCTGGCGGGGATACTAGCAGGGTGTCCCCACTGTGGTCCTGGACACTAACTCCCTTCTGTTTCATGAGGTGCCAGAGAGCACCAACTGGGGACCCTGACAGGGATGGAGGGACTTGTGGGATCCTGCGATTTCTTTCTTTTTTTTTTCTTACTGAAGCACCTGCAGAGGTTGGTGGGCATTTATACACCTGGAGAAAAGGCGAAGGAGTCTGAAACCATCTAACTATCAGCAAACTCATTTCAACCTGGCCTGACAGCCAGATTCAGAAACATTTATTAATACAGAATACTACTATGAGTTATTGTTCTTATAGGATCACTTAGGAACTCAGGTGCCACTCATCATGAATAAAGGATAACACTGTCTTTTTCTGTATCTCTGCAGAATATGAACATAGTGTCATCAAGAACTGCATGAAACTGGAGAAACTCATGGAAACAAGATGACTCATGAGCAGAATAGGTGGAAGATAAAAGCATTCAAGGTACATGATAAAAAGTATTGTTTGTGAAGCATGCCAACAAATTACATCATATAACACTTTGTAAACCAACACTTCACATGTTTAAGTCTCTGCATAAATGGTAAATAGCTCATCTTTGAACAAGCCTAGCAAGCTTTAGTTTTCCTTTGTCAGACAGAAACTTGAAACAAATTGATGAATTGGCTAATGTGATAGATCAGGTCAGTCATATATCCAGGAATAGAATGTGACAATTCCCACTTCCCTCTTTAAAATAAAAAAAGAAATAAGTGTTGGTTAAGGTTTCCACTTTTGCCAAATATGATAATACCTCAGCCAAACCCTATCCATGAGAACCGTGCTACATGCAGTGGAATTTGCTTCACCCACAAACAAGATTAACTGTGGATGTCAGCATGTGTTGGTTTTACGTAGGACCATAAAATATTTTTGTGATTATTCATTTAATTTTTTTAAACTTGTGTTTCGTTGAAGATCTATGCCTAGTTCTATTCCTGTGATCTTGTTGGCTTCTCTCTTGCAGAATGACCAGTCCTCTTGTATATAGATATTCTGCAGATACAAGTCTCTCAGTTGTACTCATCTCTCAGAGATACTCATTGCAATGTCTCTTTAAAAACAATTTAGTTTCATTAAGATGTCCAAGTGTCACATTTTTATACCACTGCTATTACCAGGTGACAGTGTTTTTACTTTTAAAATACCATTTCCAAGTTTATCATCCCACTCTGTGACTTGTAATTCTTCTGGATAAACATGTTTCAGATCTGCAATGGTATCCCTGGTGATGGTTGCCATAGTGCTTCACAGGATTTCATTTCTGCTCATTCCTCAAAAGCAGGACTTCGGATCTTAGTGAGAGGCCCAGAGCTGCACTAGTCTCAAATGTTATTGTCATTACTACTCTGCCCCCACCAGGGTATAAATCACCTAGGCATGTCAGTAGCATCTTCACCATATTCCATCCACTCCGCTCAAAATGCTTGTCTCAAACCATCCTCCCTCTTTCTGTAGGACCTTATTACACATCGGTTGAAGTTGTCATTGCTTTCTACTTAATTTCCATCTCAAGTACAAATTATTCTCCATTAAAAATTTCAGAATACATTTTCTAACATCATGCACAATACACTGAGGTTTTAAAAATTTATTTTTACATTCAAAATACTCAAAAATTTGAAATAACAACCTGTTATTCTAATTGCCTCAAATCATATGCTTTCCACAGGAACAAATAATCTTCCCTTATGCAGTTCAGTCTTTCCCAGTCCTTCCCTCATTTTGATAAATGCCTTCCCCAAACCCCTTTACTCCTAAGAAGAGCTTTAGAAAAGYTGCTGAGTTTTGAAGACAACTTTTTAAGGTAGATATCTATGAAATGACCGATGTAATGACTATCTCAGAAGCCACATCAGTGGCGATTAGGCATCAAAATACCTTTGGGAAGCAGGGCCATGCTGACCCTTTTGAGGAGGTAGCCCATTTCCACTACCCTTGCTTATGTCAAAAGATACTTTCAACAGTACCTTGTCTAAACAAAGTAAAAGCTGAAGAATCAGTTCATGCAACGTGGGCAGAATCTGGTTCATTACAGTTTCAGAGTCGGCTGTTCAAGCCACAGTTTCTAAAGGCATATTTATATAACATATATCACAATGAAGACTCACCTCAGTAGCTAGAGCAGTCATTTTAACTGAGTAGAAGCACAGATACATACATACGTTTTATACAAAATAGCAACAACTGTCTCTTGGCTGCATGATTCAGTTCAGTGACTGAGGAACAGATGAGCATAAATGAACTCTGTGACAGCCAAACTTAATTTTTTTTAATTTATTTGACCAGAGGACAAATTTAGTATAAAATATACCACAAGGCATACGCTGGATGTTGAAAGCTGACAAGGAGGGGGAGGAGGTTCATAGAAAAGCATGGACACAGGGCAGTGGCCTTCCAAATTCCTTGCATGTTTGTTCAGATATGCTAGAAAGTCGGTGTCACAGCAGTCCGCAACCAAGGCAACTATTTTGTGATCTTAAACCTAGGCCTGAGCAAAGGGGATTACATGAGTGACAGCTCTTGCCCACACAGGATTTTGCCTGAGAGTGCCACACTTCTCTAGGATCTCTGCACTGTAGTGTGCAGGATGGAGGTGATGGAAGGGCATAATGATGTTGTTCTGGTCAGAGCTGCCTAGGAAATGACTTTTTCCAGCCCACAAAAGTTTAAGGTCCCAGGGATGTTTTCTGATTGTGGTCAAGTAACTTTTGAAACTTTTCGAGTTTGTTAGTCAGTAGGAAAGCACAAAAGGTGTTTCTGGGAAGACTCATGAGCAATCCTACTGCTGGCCTCCATACCAACAGGAAAGTACCACTCATCTCCTTCTGCTTGGTCACCCATAATGGTAAGCAAAAAGAGTTGGACTTCTGCCCACTTCCCCTGCCTAGTGGTTGATGGACCTACCTGTCTGAACTGAGAGTGACTGCAGCTATTGCAGCAATTTAAATTTAGATCATCTTTATCCATTGCATTACTTCACTTTTCAGAACATTGATCAAACTAAATGTCCTTAAGAAAAAAGGAGGTAGAAATCACCCGTCTGGAGTGTGTGTAAAGGACAGCATGTCCTGGTAGGTTTCCAGAGTCAACCAGAGGCAGGTATCGATGGAGAGTGGCTCCAGGCTGTCTTGTACATCACAGACAGGATTACAAGTTCCTCATGTGAATCTTTGGCATTGGCTTACCACACTGGGAAAAAATGGCAACAGTAACCAGTCATTTTATGTAGGTCAATCAGAGTATGTCTGTGTGCCACAGAGCTGTACCAAGGAAGCTAAGCATCTCAGTTAAAAATCACATCAGTGTACAGTTCAGCCTGGGCAAATGTACCTTGTTGCTTAACAGGGCTAATTAATTTGGTTAGCTGTGCATAGCTCTACTGCTGCAATGGAAACATTCCCTAGTGCCTCACCAGGACAGAGTCTGACCCAAAGAGAAAGCACAGTGTCAATAATTCTTTCCTAAGAATGTCACTCCAGGTTCATTTACTTCAGGTGAAAATAGAACTTCTCCTGCAACGACCTGGCTCTTCTGGTTTGCGTTTCTACCTCTGTATAAACTCACATTGTTCAAAAGGAAATTTTAAACTTTCCAGAGAAGCTAAAGCCTACATTTATAAACATGTCATAGCAGATTTACTGTTAGACCAATTAAATTATGCGTGTCTCTTAGAAACACCCAATAAAGATTTATAAATACTTTAAAGAGGTTTTAAGCACTTCTGAAATAAATGGACCCTGGGCATTGGAAAGAGCTAGACAAAGTACAGGCAGGGGCCAACCAAGCTTCTTCGCATACTTCTCCTTGTGTTTCTGAGGACTGACCTGCAATACCCTTCCTTTCCAGGGGCAAGTTCCCCTTGTTCCACCATGGCACAGGGCTGTGTGGCCAAGCACCCAGCTTGGAAATATTTGCCTTCAGAAAGGGGTGGCAAGATGGCATGACCTAGATAGATTACATACATACACATTTATATGTACACATATATATAGATATAGATATATGTATGTATGTATGTATGTATGCATACAGCATTAGCCTCAGCACTTTTAATAGCTGAGATAAAAGCAAAGGTGGTGGAATAAGTGTAGAGAGAGGGAAGGAACAAGCGACAAGGACAAGTGTGCAGTGTGAAAACCCAGCAGGTGGTTGTTAAAATCAAGGAGAGAAAAGAAATGGGAAATACACAGCATCTCAAAAGGGCAGATACAGTCAGGGAGACCACAGGATAAATAAAAGGATCACTGGCAGGAGATGGCAATATTAGCTGCAAGAAATGATAGTTATCCACTGACAGCAGTCAAGCAGTGAGTGATGAAAAAAGACTGCATTGGAGAAATGCAGCAGACTGCTCAGGCGGAGCCACTCTGCGACACGGCCAGCAGCCTGGCAGCGTCGGAAACCAGCAGAAATGGTCAGCAAGGACAACGAGGTGGTGGGGAGAGAAGGGCTTTGACAGGTCCTGATGAAAACAACCTCAGTTAGCCCCACATCAAAGCCCAAGAAGCTGCAAATGTAAAGGTTCAGCTGTCTAAGCTGTTATGAAAAACCCAGGGAGAATAGGGAATTCTTTGCAGAAAACCTGCTCTTTTTGGTATCATGTTTCTTTTGTTGTTGTTAATGCAGCTGAACATTCTTTGAAGCTGAAATAATTTCCTTCATCCTGCTTTCCTCCCCCCTACCCTGGTTCTTAGTCCCTGGTTGAACTAACAATTTAAATTAATTAAAAGCCTACTTGTCTAAGTGAAAGCTCCTTTATGTAATGTGTTAAGAAGGAATATGCCACATGGTTATAGTAGTTTCAAGTTTGTCAGATTCTGCAGATTTTCTCTGTAGGAATGACAATTTTATGTGACTACTGGTGTATCTTCAGAGTTTGAATGCCGCCAAATTTCATTCATTCCTGATAAGAAGGCCTTGATCTTCCTGACTCTCCTCCCATTTCAGTGAACTTTTTTTTAATGTGAAAAATTACTCAATTGTTTTTCAAACTACTGACATTCTTCCTTTTCAAATCTTTTGTCTTCATCCAACAGCATTTCTACATGTTCACAATTCTTGGGATATTTCCTCTGTATCTGTCTGTTCCAGATTGAACTGGCTTTAGGGATTTTATGAACTTTACAGATATTCCTGGCAATATTGGCTGCACTGTCTCTGCTTACTGATCTCATCGTAAGCCATTTACCATTTCCATTTTATCCTTCAGTTAGACCCTTCTTCAAACCTATTCTTTCACATTCCTTCCCTTGGTTGTATAAATGAAAGGTCTTTAATCTCTCCTCTCCTCTAATTGAAGCTGTCCTTCCCAGTGTGTTTTCCACTGGAAAGCTCTGGTTTTCATTAAGCAATGTCGGCAATACTCTGGTTGCTGTTGCTTTCTGTTTAATGTGGTTTTGCAAGAATGATAACAACTTTTTGTCTTTCCACAGACCGTAGAAAGAAAGTTTTAATTTATTGGCCTCATAAAACGAATCACTGCAGTACTGATTCCTTATGCAAACTAGGAGAAGAAAAAGAAACTGTCCTGTTTCAAAGTCCCAAATATATATTGCTTTACCAAGAGTTGAGACCTTATTAGACACTGAGATGTTCCAGCCATAATTGGAATGACTGCAGGTCAGCCCTGTTAGGTAAATAACATGAAATGGAGATTTGGGGATTAAACAAGGAAAGATTTTTTGAGTCATATAATTGTGCCATGCAGAGGCCCGGTGCAGGTAAACAAAGGCTTGAGACACAAAATCCTGATAATGATCTGCGTAGCTGGAGGGGTTTGGACCAGCAAATCCCAGCAATCCTCAATTCAGGGGAGATGTTAAACATTCAGATTTTGTTCTTCACTGGAAATACTGATAGCAGTCATAGAAGAGCTGATCAGATTAAAATCAGACAAATAATGACTGTTTCCATTAGCAGGAGGTCTTGGCCTCCAGCAATTAACAGAACTCCACTATTATCCACCAGTTAAGGAGCTAACTTAGTTTGTCTCAGATAACACACAGAAGCAATGAAAATAAAGAAAGTTCTTAGCCTGGATCGAATCAAATGTGAAAAATTCCCAGTGGATCACACTTGCAGACAGCTAAGTTTGCTATGAGCAAGACAAGTGATGAAGATAAAAACAACATACTCAATATGCACTGTAAATCCCATCCAGATGTTGGAACACGATAATACCTGCTTTTCGCATAGTTCATTTTTACAGAAAAAGAATAAAACAAATAATTACTGTCCTTGAGTAGAGAGGGAGGAGAATGTTAATTAAGGAATGAAAAGCAATTAACAGCTTCTCAAGATATTTTCTGGTGTTTTTTCTTGCCTTCTGTCAGGCTGACATTTCAAAACCAAAGCTTAAAGATCAACTTGAACTGGAAGCAGAAACAGTGTCAATGTTCACAGTTTAATCGAGCTCAGTGTTACAGTGAGACATGGCAGAAAAACAGCTGCTTCTTGCTTACATGAGCCAAAGCCTTTGTAAACTCTATCGGGTGCCTACAAAGGTGCTTCCCAGGCCAGCAGAGCTGAGACCAAGGGTCTACCCAAGGTATTTCTAACTACTAAGACATGTCCTAGAAACCAAGGTACAGGTCCTTCAGTTACCAAAGGCTTTTAGGCAAGTAAAGGATTAACTGTCTTCCCAGATATTAGCCCTATTACCAATTCCTTCTGTGTGGATCTGCAAATATCTTGCCTTTTTCTCTCTCATTTTGTGAATGTAGAAGGTGAGCAACTTTCACACCTCCCACCCCAAAAAAGGCCCCATCAGCTCTAACCGCTAAAGAGAGTTCATTCCTCAGCTGCGGCTGTTATTCCCTCTGCACAGTCTTGGGGGAGGGAGGGCCACTGCCTTGGACACCTCCTGGGAGCAGGGATTCACACGGGCTCCCAAATGCCACAAATCATCCTGGATTTTGGTTCTCTCTCTGCTTTGGAAGTGTCCACTCCTCACAAAGTTGGCACCGATCAGAACAAGGACAACATAGCACTATGTCCAAATACTACTGATGACACAAAAAAAAACAGATTAGCCAGAAGTCTTATCTCTAAACATGATTAATTACCTTGGTTAGTTACCAGTTCTGGAGCTAACGTCATCACTGCCAGGTCAGGACCTTGCTGTCCACCGTCTAGTGCCTTTCTTGTACTCTCTTCCTTCGAATGTGCAGTCCAGCAGATATAAAAAGATATTTAAGGCAACATCAACCTAGGAGTTGAGAATGATTAGTACTGATTGAAATTCATAACTTCCATGCCACAGGGAGGTTTTGATGTTTCAAGTTCATTTTTGTTTTGAATCAGAGTTTAAACCAAAATATGTTTACCAGATAATGAAAACCTTGTAAGATATTTGTTTTGGGCCAAGTAAAATCTTTATATTTGTTTCAGTTTAAAAGATTAATATTTTTAAACATTCACAAAATTAAAATGATTAGAAACAAAGTCATTTCTAAATGGTAAATAGAAGAATTATATTTGGAGATTGGAAAAGAAATATTTCAGTATTACTGAAATGCTTCACTGACTTCTTTCTGAATAACATTTCACAAAACAAGTACATGACAGAAAAAATATTAACTATAAAGCAGCATTTTCTGATCAATAAACACAGTAGTGGAAAATTTCTGTTCAGCTTCAGAAAGAATGCTGCTGATGTGCTCTGACCAGTAGGTCCCTATGAAAAATAATTTGGAGCCATGGACATAGGCATGACAGATTTTATGGAAGGAGCGTTGATCTAAAAAGGGTTTCAAGATTCTGAGTTTGCTGCTCCATTTCTTGACTCCTCTTTTCCTAGTCTCATTCAGCAGGCAGCTCCTGCCTGGGTCTATTCACAGTCACAACCATTTCAGTTTTCTGAAATAAGACCATGTAGAGCAAGACCCTGTTTCCTTTCTTCTTTAAAGTAGTGACTGCCATGGGAAGTCTAAGATATAGTAACAGTCATCAGATTTTTATAAATGATATCTGATATCTGCTGGAAAGACAACACAGCTAGGCACAAACAGTCCTGGAGGTTCCTGCAGAGCATTGGTGACAACTTCTTGACACAGGTGGTGGAG